>NC_056584.1:16995118-17065118 GCF_018340385.1 Cyprinus carpio | reverse complement strand
AAACAAAAAACTGATTCCGACAATATTGTTCCTCTGTGCTGTTATTGTTATAGCTGTGGTGAAGTTTGATATTGTTATACTTCACTATTTTAAAAACTTATGGTTATCGTTATCGGTGGTTAAACCAAATAGTTTACTCAAAAATTAAAATTTGCTGGAAATTTACTCACCTTCTGTCCATCCAAGATGAAGATGTGTGTGATTTGGAGAAATTTAGCATTACATTTAGCATTAAAATGAAATTGCATATCCTTAACATAATATATGGGATTATATATGGGATATTTTCAGACACATTAGATAAGCAATATAAATGTACATTTTTTTGTAAAAAAAATTGTATATATATATATATATATATATATATATATATATATATATATATATATATATATATATATATATATATATATATATATATATATATATAATACATTTTTATTAAAATAAAAAACCAAAGCCATTAACTCACCAAATTCATGCTGAAAATGGACACTGGAAAACGATTGCCTCTTCCACTTCCTACCATGCTTTTTAATGCATTTTCCTTCCAGACAAGCATAAACACTGGCAACCACTGTGTTTAAAATTCAATGAAATATTTATAAAAATGATTTCAGATTAAGTTGCGTCAGGGCTTAATGAAAACACTGATATTTTCAGTAACCTCTGATTCTTAATCACATTAGACAATTACGCTTTTCTAATTTTCTGAGGGATTGTGCAGAATTTGGTTGACCATGTGGTTTCAGTCATCTAGATTGATGGTCTTTATGTTGGTGGATTTTACAGTCTGAGCTAATTGCCTTCCCTCCCCCTCAGTACCTCAAAACTAGTTTCATCACTCTTAGTGGCCAACAACCAGAAAAATAAAGCATTGTCATTAATCATCACTGTGCTGCCATCATGCTCGTTTCAAAAGTAAAACAGGCATGATTAAAATACAGCGTTAACAGAATGCCAAATGCATGATTTTCAGGATCAAAGCATCACGTGCGACCTTTTTATGTGTGGAAAAATATACTAGCATTTCTGACTCTTCAATAGAGATATTAATGTTAGTGATAGTCTGCACAATTGTAATATATAGTGCAGCACTCTTGCTATAACCACAAAAGGTGTTGTGTAACAGCAGAATAGTATAAAGTGCCATATGAATCACAGGTTCATACTGTGGTGCTGTTATACATGACATTATAATAAAACATCTACATTTGCCCCTCTCTGTTCTTGAACAGTGCTATAATCGAAACTCTAGATTGGAGTACTGTCAGAGCAAAAAACGTCTTGTAACCAAGCACAAGTAAGGTCATGCAATTATAAGTGAAAATGCCATTTTGGTGCTCTCTGACTTCAGCTCTTGAAACAGACGGAGCTGAGAGCCTCCCTTAGCAGGGATCTTATTAAAGTCAGCCATCATTTAAAAAAAGGAAATATAATTTGATACTTCCACACCCACAATTTCATTCTTCATGAAAGAAAATGTTGACAAGAATGTAATGCGTCTTAATTCATTTCATTGACATTTAAATTTCTACTAAAGTCTGGCCCTTTATTAACCCCAGTATTTGAGAAACAAGGGGATACTGCATCTGCTCATCATAAAACAATAGTGCGCTTATAAGGCTCCATCTTTTGGTTGTCAAGTGCACTTGTGCTCTGGGTTGAACTGATGAAATTCTTCAACAGCATTTGAGGTTGAATGGGAACAGTCATAACAAAAGGTGATCAAAAGAGGTCAGTTAGGTCAAACTAGAACTACAATTTATGGCTCTAACCTGGTCCGATTAAGCAGCATTGGTGTATACATGCTGGACAAAGCCAAGCCACACTCTAGGTCTACTGGTCTGATTTTGCAAAAATCAGAGAGTTTTAAGTGTTTACAAGACAATTTAATAATAATAATAATAATAATAACAATAATTGTAGTTAAACTGAAATATGAATTTAAAATGAATGTAAAAGAAACATTAGAAAGATAAATCTTAAACCTTACAATTATGTAGTATGGCAAAGAATGTAAGGATCATTTTTCATGATGATGACTTGGATAGATGACATTGAATTATAACTATATTGTTTTATATTGTAAGAATTTATAATTTATTATTTCATAAATCATAAGCACTGTACTACCTCTAAACTGATCTGTGTGCCTACTTGGGTGAAAGCATTAGCATGTGTACATTAGCATGTCGAAGTCATAAACATGTATATAGTCAGCATCAAGAGTTAAATACTGAAAAGAAGCTGCCCTATTACATTTGCATAATCAGAAAGAAAGAATGTCATTTAATACAGTGCATCCAGCTGTTAAAAACTGAGGTTTGTATCCACGTCTAAAAAAAAAAAACAGCTGACAAGTGTCTGAATCAACAATTTTAATTATCAAATCATAAAACAAAGAGCAAAAAATATGAAAATATTCACTACCTTTAAATATCAACCCCATTTCTTGAAGGTGCCTTTAATCACAACAATAAATGAAACTGTAAAAACCTTGAGCATAATAAATTGCTAAAAATGCCATGCAGAGACTATATGTTTTCCCACAATCTGATTTGCAGCATTTCCATTAGTGTGATTATACAAGTTGTTTTTCAACAGGTAATCATTTTCTTTCATTATCAAATCTTCTCATATTTGAGGAATAAAAAAAAAAGTCTTGTGCAATACATTTCATAATAAAGTGTCACAGGGGACTTTACTGTGTATTTAGAGGCTTTCATGCATATTTTGTTAATTATCTCTACACACTTTATTGTAAATCACTGTTAGTTCCTGAAAAAAACAAAACAAAAAAAGACTACACCTTGCTCACCCAACTGGATCATTTAATTCCACAAGACCATGCAGTAAGCTTGATCCCAGGGAAGCTTCTCTGACATTAAAGGAAAAACTATCCCGGGATTAAACCTAGATGATGTTCACCAGAAAAAGGACTTACAGTCTATTGCTATACTTTCCGTCCTCTTATTCATTGTGACTTGAAACTTACTCACTGGTAGAACAGAAAAGAAAAGAAAAGAAAGGCATAATGTGCTATCTAGACAATCACCCAAAAAGTCTTTCTGAAGAAAAAGAAAGCGCTGAGGCATTTGGACAGGTTGAGTTAACCATTGACCTGCATTAATGGCAGTCTGCAGGACAGAGGGAAGGCGCAGTGGTTAAGTTGCTGTCGCTGGGGCTGGGACTGGGCTCCGGGTCCGTATTTGTATCAACTTTATCATAGATGTACCCATAGAGACTGATGTTAGGCCTCTGGACATGCTTAGACACCACATTAGAGTACTGCTTTAAGTGGCAGTACAGAGTGCCTGAGAGACAGAGTGAGAGAGAAAGAGAAAGAGGGGAAAAAAAAGATTTGAGGGATGGTGAGCATCATGGCGTCAGCCGAGTCTAGAGCCATTCATAAATCACATGGCGCACGAGTTTACTGCCGTCTCCACTTTAGTACAATAGATGGCTGACAGTGTTTTCTCAAAAAGGTTTCAATAAATGTCACAAAGGAAAAATGGGACAGAAACAGTGGGGTCAGTTGAGGCAGAACTTCACGATACCGAAGAGCACTAATGCTATCATTTAACAATGTGAAACAAATGGTTCAATATTGCAGTAATTTCAAAATTGGTGAATGTATTGTACGGTTTGTCATATTCATTTGATTTGCCAGGGTATTTAATTTAATTTTCTTTCCTTTTGTTTTCAAACACATACACAACCATTCAAAAGTTTAGAGTCAGGATGATTTGTTTTAAAGAAATTAACACTTATTCTGTAAGAATACATTAATTTGATCAAAAATGTCAGTAAAGACTTTTACATTGTTACCAAAATTCGGTTTTCAATAAAGACATTAAAGAATCTGGGAAACAAAGTATCATGGTTTCTACTAAAATTTTAAGCAGCAAATCAGCCTATTAGAAAGCTTTCCTGAAGGATCATGTGACGCTAAAGACTGGAGTTATGGCTGCTGAAAATTCAGTTTTACCATCATGGGAATAAATTACATTTTAAAATCTATTAAATTATTATTTAGTAATAATATTTCATATATATTATATATATATATATATATATATATATATATATATATATATATATATATATATATATATATATATATATATATATATATATAAACAGACAGTGGGTATAGAAAATAATCCCCCACTCCCCCTTTAAATTAATCAAATTTTTTTGCTTTGCAGCCTGAAATGGAGACAGGGACAGTTTTTGTTTCATCCAGCTGTACTTACTCAGTGCAACTCATAACATCCGAGTGAAATATACAACACCAACATGTCAGAAAAAAACAATCACTGAGATGGATAAAGGATCACACTATTGTGTCAGTATTTTGTTAAACTACCTTTTGCTTTAATTACAGGCTTAAGTCTGTTGGGATACATCTCTACTAACTTTTCAATATTTGCCCACTCTTCTTTTCAGAACTGCTCAAGATCAGTTAAATTTGATGGTGGGTGTTTGTCGTCTGCAGTCTTTTTAATGGGGTTTGAGTCTGGGCTCTAACTAGGCCGTGCAAGGACATTCACCTTTTTCTCCTTTAACCACTGTGTGGTCAGGGTCACTGTCATGTTGGAAGGTAAACCTTCTTCTCCTTGACAACTTTCTAGCAGAGGGCAGCAGATTTTCCTCAAGAATTTGATGGTAGTTTGCCTCATCCATTATTTCTTCTATCCTGACAAGTGCCCCAGTCCCTGCTGCAGAGAAACACCCCCATAACAAGATATTAGCACCTCCGTGCTTTACTGTAGGAATGCTGTTATTTGGATGGTGAGCTCTATTAGATTTCTGCCAGACATATCGTTTGATGTTAAGGCCAAATAATTAAATTTTATTCTCATCTACCTCAGAATGTTCAAGATGAGTTTTGCCAAAGCTCAGTCGTGACTGCATGTGGCCTTTCTTGAGGAGTGGCTTTTTACTTGCAACCCTCTCATACAGTAAAAGCCACATTTTTGGAGAATTTGTGATGTCACGCGCACATAATGGTCATTCTTTGCCATAAATTCCTGCAACTGCTTCAGAGTTGCTGTAGGCCTCTTGGTAGCCTCTCTGACCAGTTTCCTCCTGGCTCTTTCATCCAGTTTCATCCATAGTTGACTGTTTGCTTCAGTTGCACTACCAAGGAAATGCTCTATGAAAGCTATTTTCATCATTAGCTCATCAAAATGACCACAGCTGATCACAGCCAAAAGTCAAATGGCTTTGTGTGGCACTGAGAAAGCAGTTAGCGACACCTGATTGAATTTACAAGTCTTTAATTTTTTTTTGGGGGGGGGGGGGGGGGGGTGATCCTTTTTCCAACTCAGTGATTCTGTTTTTCAATTAAAAAAAAAAAAAAATTCTGACATGTTGGTGTTATATCTTTCACTTGGATCTTATAAGCTGCACTGAGTAAATACAGCTGGATAAAACAAAAACTGTGTCCGTCTTCATTTTAGGCTGCAAAGCAAACAAATGTGATCATTGTCAATTTTTCTATACCCACAGTATATAAACCCCCTTCCAATAAGAACAGGACAAACATCCATTTTTAAAAATGGGTGCCAGAAATCTGAAACAGATCTGTCCAAAAATAAAGCACATGTAGCAGCCCCTTACCGACAGTGACACATTTGTCTTTAAGATATTTGTACAAGGAATGCACGTCCCTCATGAGTTCCTCATCTCCAAAAGTGAAGTAGGCCACATCTCTCCCCGCCTCAGAAGCTGCCATCAGCTGCAGCAGAGCTGGAAGGACAAATGGACACAGCTGACAGTGAGCAAAAGTTTCACTGGACCTGCAGCCATAAATACCATTTAGAAAGCCTTTCATGTTTAACATTCATTTCTCTTTAAACAGAAATGACATGCATATACTTATGCATGGATTTCTGTCATTAATGCATGGGAATATGGAATACAAAAGGAGAAAAATACTGTGTAGATTACCCCCCTTCCACCCACCATTAGCAAAATGAAGGGCCAATCAACCGCTGCATGTTCTATGTATGACATATTGCTGATATTCTCTGAGGGTCCCGAGTAAATACTGATAGCTGCCCAACCCGAATGACTAAACCTTGTGTAATACTTCACTAATGGCATAGTGTGGATTCTTTAGTTTTGCCCATGTTCCTAGTGGTATAGAAAATGACGGACACATTCCATTATTTTTAAAAAGTAAATAATCCATGTCAAACAACCCCCATTAAGAAACTCAATCTTAGTCACCCAGCTTCAAATTGAGTCTAAAGATTTTAAATATTTAAAGAGGTTGAATGTAGCCCACTGATGAATGAACACTGTTCAAATGAGAGCAGCCAATTACAATGGGTAATCTGTAGTCAAACCAGCGATAAACTAAACGGATTGGCTCAAAAATCTCTGCCTCAAGATGAATTTACTGTGTGGCAATCATTGGGAGAAATTTACTAACTCCATGTACAAACACACAGAAGGCCCATGGTTCAACAATGATGAACTATCAAAGATGGAATCATCTCATGAAGCCGTTTCCATCCTTAAAACAGAAAACATTTAGCTGGCACAAGCTTGCCATGAATTCATGGATGAGGCTGGAAAATCAGTTACACTTTTAATGGAAAACATAAATGTGTGTCAGCTGATCAATACCAGGAAAGTTGAAAAAACATGTCTTGGGTCAAAAAACAAAGTGAGAGAGCTTCTCTGTATTGTCCGATTACTAAAAGACAATAAAACTAGAAATTATCTAAAAATCTAGAAATAAATATGTTTAGCTGACTATGTATGATTACATACAGCATTTCTCATACTCCAAATTATAATGCTGTGAGGCCCACATTCATTTGTAGCATTTAAACCGCTGATTTAAGGTTTTATTTTATTAGACAGTATAGCCTTTAAATATCAGTCATTAATGAGTTATCAGCCATAAAATTATAATAATTAACAGGTAGAATCTCAATAGTGGTCATAATTATAATATTGGTGCATGAAAATTCAGACAGTAATGTCCTATGAGAGTCCATCTTCAAAACTGTGTAGTTTCACATTGTGAGGAACAGATGACGGTTTTATTTTCCATTCCATGACCTGTATGTACCTTTGAGTCGCGTGTCACCTCCAAACGCACCACATCCCCAGTTTCCTGTGGCAACAGCAGAGAGGTTCTCAGGGTTCGCAGAAGGTCGCATGAAACTGCAATATGCCTGAAAAAAGGGACATCCTTATATCATCGAGAAACAAATACAACCTAATACTCACAAGACGACTCATGTCATGCCTCATTAAATCCTCTAAGCAACGCAGCATGGCATGGTTAAGGAAATCAAAGGCAATTACAGCTTGACAGAGGTCAAGGATTTGCCATTTCATGTAATCAGTGTGAAACACAGAAGAATATTTGCTTGAAAACTTTGCTGACCTTGTTTAGCTCCCGGGACATTTTTTCAGGCTGAAACTGTTCCATGAAATTCCTGTATCTCAATGCATCCATGGCCACAATTTCGGTGCACCTCCGCTGCCACCCGTCTCTGAGCATGGGAAAAGATTTTATTCCGGGCTTTCCTCATTTTTACTAGCCGGAAACCATGGCACTTGTGTCTTGGATGCATGGTTATATCCAGGATAGCTAACTACATTTTAAAAAGTGTAGGAACCAATTTAAGAGGTTTCCTTAAGTTATTATTATTGGTAATCCATTACTGCCATTACCTGGGGATCTCATCTTTGTGATTGGCTTTCCATTTGAAGCTCTCTGCATAGCCAGAGTACTTGCTGTATTGCTCTGTGCCTAAAGGAAGACCAAATAAATAAAACAGAAATACATAAGAGGGTAATTCCTACTACAGTATGAATAGCATTTTCTTGTCCCCAAAATATTATAGACAGAAATAATTTTAGATAATCACAAAATCAAAATTATGTGAACATACAGGTGAGATTTATATTTGCAATTATTTATAATAATAATATTAATTATCATTATTATTTAATAATAAAAATAGTCATTATTATTATTATATAATCTGAAGTTATACTTCTGTATGTTTGCAATTTTCCTCTTTATTTTTTATTTAATTGCATATAAGACTTTCATTATTTATAATAAGATATCTGATATTATAAAATAGTTATTTCTGATATAACTGAAAAACTATGATATTATAAGCTATTTTATAAACTAATTTAAAATAGAAGTAGTAAAAATTAAAATTATTATTATTGTTGTTATTTTTATTGCTTAGAATATCCATGTAGAAAACTATATATAGTTTTCCAATTCTATCAGAAACAATTATATTATAACTAGCTAAAAGGGCTCTCATTAAATACAACACACAATCTACCTTCTTGATTGTTTTTTACTTGTGTCAATCTATTTTATTACTTTTAGAACGTTCAAATCAAACCACTTGGTTAAGTGACCATATCCTGATGGAAAAAACGCGTCCAGACCCTGTGCATCTCCCAACTATCATAAATACCTCTAGAATCCTCCTCCCTCACCTTGATCTAATTAGTGTTTGTGGCCAGTTTCTGTGGCACTCTGACAAAGAGCAATTGCAAGATTAAAATCCAGTCCCTGTACCAATGCTTCAGCATTTCTGCCAAGTCTACTGACGCAGAAAGAGTGCATTAAGGAGTGCGTGTCATGATGCATTACTGGCGGGATATGGATATGACTTGCTGCAAAGGCGAGTTGCAGTGCAATAGAAACAGAGATGACGATGAATATTTCGTTTGTTGTAATAACTGTGATGGAATGGCTGGATCCATTAGAGACGGCCGTTCCCGCAGTCATTCATTGTGGCCAGAGGTAATACAGTTAAGTGGAAGGAGGGGGCAGCAGGGGTGAAAGAGAGAGAGAGATGACTAATATCTGAGCTTGATTCCATGAGAGGGTATTTTGTGACTGGAGTGCTCCAAGCTTACAGTGACTTTGAGGCTGATTTCCAGAATTACAACTCACTAACACAGCTCTGAAAATGATTTCTCAATGGTGTAAAGTCACTTCTGTGCCTTAACTATCAAATCTTTCCTAGTTTTCCAGGAAATTACCTATTGGTTTGAAAGCCACAATATTCTGATTAACAGTTTGTGCATCTTTGCAACATTTTGAGTCCTGTGCATTGTTTGGAAGACGACAGAGAGCATGGGTGGATGAGAAATGGACGGGACAGCAGGTCTACGAGTGGGCAACAGCCAATCACAGCACAACATTTCTACATGGCTGTGACTGCAGTCGTTCCTTAAATATAAGGAGAGTATTCAACTACACAAACAATTCTCTGTAATTTGACTACAATTTTTCCTAATATGTGTGATTGGTTTTCATCTTCAGATATAAGTCTTTTTAAATTTTTATGTATTTGTCTATGGTAAAGCTGGATGATACTCAGTAATGAACAAGTAACTCAAGGAAAATTCCTTTTTTATATAACCAGGTAGGAGGTCATACGTTTCAGTTTCTCCAAGCCATCACAGTTTTTCAGGCTCAAATTTCCCTTGAGAGATAAGGAACAATTATGACACATCAGGGTTATTACAGCAACTAAAACGGTAAAAAAAGTGTTACCTGAAATAAAAAAAAAACATGTTTTAAACTGAAATAAAAATGGTTAAAAATAGTTTTTATTTATTAGTTTTTATTTTATTGCATTATTTTTTAAGAAAAACAAAAACTAATAATAACAAAAAAAAAAAAAAAAATTACTTTGACAAAAACTAAAGTGAAAATAAAAGATATAATATATATATATATATATATATATATATATATATATATATATATATATATATATATAAAACAGTATATCTGATACTAAAATAACACGCATCCATAATTGGATTGCCATGTACTGTAATTTATAAGCATTACTCAGTTAAGTAAAACTTGCTTCTATGTAATTATTTCAATGGATGGTTCAACCAAAAAGAGTCTAATTAAAATAGAAAAACATAAATAAATAAAAAGTAAATATATTGAAAATTATTATTATTTTTTTTTTTTTGGCCTATACATTGACAGTCAATGGTAACCAAAACCGAACGTTCTTAAAATGTTTCAAAGATGAAAGAAACTCAATAGTGTGTCGATATTAGTGTTTAACATAACAGACCGACAACTCTTGTAGGCTGCATTTATGTTGCACTTTTTGACAAACGGCATTTCCATGACCAATCATTTGTGATTAACCTGATGAACTTTAAAAACTACTTTGATTGAGTCAATTGAATTTTGATTCTCATCAATGAATCATTTGAACTTCTTTACAAACTGATTCATTACCAAACTTTCATTTAAAATAGTTCTTAAGAGTCCATAGCTAGTAATCAAAACCAATAGCCATCAGGTAAATAAAGAACTGCTAATACTGAACTGACTAGCATTAAAACCTTTTTTTTTCTCTTATTGATTGTCACTAAAGTACTGCTACCTTCTACTTCCCTTGGTGTGTGTCATTCTGTACCAAAAGAGGTTGGAAAGGAGCAGGGATCACATGCTACAAATAACAAGTGAGGAAGGAAAGAGACAAACCATTTGTAATGTATCGGATGCAGGACACTTACTCATGACCAGGGCTTCTCTCCAATCCTGCCACTCAGTCAAAAAAGCACAGTTCATAAAGGAGGAACAGAGTGATGAAACAGACACAGAGGAAGAGGGAGAGATATGTAGTGAGAGGGAAGGGGGGGCTGTCACTTAGCGTGTTGACTCAAGCACAGTGAGTTGGAGGGTGAAAAATAGGGCAATTCAGCTAGAGAGAAATGAGGAATAACAGGGCTGCCCTGAGTCCAGCGTGAATCAATGTAATGGATTTACGTTCAGATTGGATGAGGAGGGAGGACGGGGGGAGGGGGTGGTAAGAATGGAGCTGAATGTATACACAAGCTTCTGCGAGAAAAGGCAAATTACTTGTGTAAAAATGTGAGGTGCTATTCAGCTCACTATAAGTAGTGTTAGAGAAGCGTGATTACAGTGACTGACTTCATTAGCAGATGAAAACAAACCTGATCTCACCGATAATCGGATTCTGCATTAAATATAAATAAATAATAAAATTCATGATTACTCTACTCTGTCTTGATTCAAACATCCTACAAAATAAGCGAAATGATATTATGATGATCGTTTATATGAATGGTTTTCGAATGTCTACAATATTGCTTCAAACAATGTGATAGTGGAGACATCTAGTGCTGTACAATTAGTGAATGAATCATTTCAATGAATGAAATGCAATCTTATTCACTCAATGAACCACTGAATTACTTGTGGCCATCTCTGACTCAAAATGAAGTAACATCTGCCGTGTTGTGCAAGGCTTGTAACGAATTGTTCACAGTAAGTCAAGTACAAAAAAAAATGATCACGATGGTCTTGTCGAGGAAAGTTTTTTTTAGTAAATAAAAAAAAAATTAAAAATCATAATCGTTTTTATTATTCTATTTGTTTTATTTCTGATACAATACTTTCTTTATAATATCATGCTTAATGTTTTTCTCTCACAGTACAAATGCATCTCCCAAGATTTTTTGAAAGGGGTCCCTCACAAAAATATCATTATACTTCGGGCTCCTTGGCATTAGAGTTTGAAAACCCTCTGTGTTACAGAAGCAGAATAGTTCAATTCCTTATCATTCCTATAACAACCTATTATATAATGGGCCATAGGTTAATCCAACTATAAAAAAGGTAATATTTTCACACTTTTTAGACAACAGCTGTTTGAACAGCTAGAAGGGAGGAACGAGACACTTCAGTGGTGGCTGACATCAATCAAACAGAGATGTGTGATGGTGTGCAGGACAGACGGGAGGGCGGAGTGAACCATTTCCACTGCTGCGCATGTGTGTGCTGACCTGTGATGATGAGGCACTCGTCGCTGTCCAGAGCTTCCGTGAAGAGGCGTGATATGATGAGCTCAGGGTTGATGAGGAAGCGTATCTCCTCCTGGACCAAGCCCATACCTGTCAGCCCTCCACCCACCAGCCTGTTCGCAAAGTCCACCTGCAGCACAAATAAAAACACATATTCATCTTCTGCAAAATTGTTCAGCTGCTCTAAAGGGAATAAAATGTTATTTCATCCTTGGTGTGAAATGATGTTACGGTACAGAGATCTACGATACTTGTCTGAACATTCAAATGGTCAGACTGTAAGCCAGGTTGTTTGTCCCGAATGTCACCAGAGATTATAGGTTCTGGGTAGGGGACAGGGTGCTAAAATGCACATGAGTGGAAAATAGAGTGCTCTACCCGGCCGTGCGTAAAACTACAAATGATGAGTAAAGTAAAAGGAAAGAATTTTCTGCACAGTTCTGGGGACCTTTAATTTGCACACAATTTTTGGTACATGTACAAATCCAACAGTAACTTTTTGCTACACCTGCTGATACCGAATGATTTCAGAAAATGTAATGGCCATAAATATTTCTCATCTGCCATCAAATTGTGATTAAATTAAATAAAACAAAACAAAAATCTAAATCTTTGGGTATGAGGTAAATAATTAAAATAATAAATACATGAAAAAAACAGACCCTGCAGGTTGCTGGCAAGGCAAACATCCACTCCCTCTTGACTGATTAATGGATCTATTTTTACTTATGTTAGATTAATATAATAGAGAGAATATTAAAATTTCTGACAAATAAAAATTGATTTGCACTGCTATTTATCACATTTGTGGCACAAAAATGTTGAAAAAAATCTGACCTTAAGATAAAGAGAAGGAGAAAATAGATAAATACATAACACATAAAATACATAATTATATGAGTTACATAAGTGATTGAATTGTGGCACTGCTAAATTCTGTTGTGGAAGCCATTTCCTCAGTGCTGTCTCCTATTGTTATGCATTTTTATATTTCAAAGACTGGGAATCTGAGCAGCAGTGCTAATATTGGTCCAGGACAGCTTTGAAAAGGTAAACAGGGGAAGTGTAGGACCCCTTTGAGGCTATGTTTTGCAGGCTGTCAGGCCGGATTCACTGGGCCACAGCCTCCTCAGTGAGATGGAGGAGAAAAGGGGAGGGCGGTTGGCAGGCTGCCAGATGATCTCGCTGATCAGGTCACTCAACTCCAGCTCTGACCGTCCCGCCTCTCCTCAGCACTACTGACAACCTGTCAGACCGTCCCACCCTTCCGGAAACATCCGTCAATCCAGCCAGCAGGACCCCGGGCTCCTGGGACCTCCCAGGGCTGTTCATGTGTGCCCATCAGCTGTCAGGGTGTGCCCTGCCCCAACCGGGGAGAGATGGGAAAAGGAGAGCAGGGCAGAAGACCCCGGCAGACAGACACCGCCATGAACTCGAGAGGTGCAGGGAGGGACATGATTGGGGCCAACAGATCTGCTGAACCTTAGTCAGTTTGGTCTACACTGAGATGTTTTTTTTTTTTTGTCATATTGGGTCATGCATTTCTTTGACATGTCACTTCCAATATGAATATGACACTCTATAAAAAAGGTGCCATTCGTGCTCCATAACACAAAAAAAAATTAAATCCAGATATATCAACAAAAAAATCCATCCTGCTTTAAAGAGCTTAAGCATTTAAAGAGACAGATGACAAAACTGTAGTGCATGTTTATAATAAATAGAACGTTATTCTTAGTCATTATGGCATCATCATCCCTTAAAAAAGTCAATTTTTCAAGTACAAGTTAAAGCCTTCTCTTCTGCATAATAATGAAACTTTATTTGTCTTCAAGTCATTTAGGAAGAAAAAAATAAATAAATAAAAAATGGTAAGACAGAGGCCAATATTGCCAAGCTTGAAGAGGCACCCAATTCATTGATTGTTCCAATGACTTTGTTTTGGGGAAATACCATTTATTCTTGTGTTCTCATTCAAGATAAACATCATGAATTACTCATAGCTTAAACAGAATCAGCACAGTTAACATACAAAAAAGCATAAATAACAACTATGCAGACATTTGACACAAAAGGTTTTTTGTGTCAAAGCAATCTACAATCTGACGTCTCATTCAAAACTACCCATGCACGACATTCTCACCTGAAGCATCCCGTAGCCCTCATCCTCTATGGTGCCCTTACAGGTGATATGAAGACTGGTGAGCTGTTTCTTTGAACTAAAGGTCAAAAACAATTTCATCAAAACAACAAGGGCAAAATAACCCCCACTCACTAAAACATTCATTTACAAGTACTGTTAAAAAATTGCATCATAAATAGTGGCAGGCTAGAAATGCTATAGTGAACTAAGAATGGATTACAATCATGACTTGAGCAATTTGAAATACAACCATCTCAGTGGTAAGAGTTTTCTAATAAGCAAAACAGAGAGGCGGTTTGGCTTGCCTGCACTGCCAGAGGAAGCAATTGCCCAAAGTGACTACACAGTGCCAAAGTTAATTTATCAAGCACAAAGCGAGTGATCTCTGTGAACTACTTTAAATGTCAGAGAGCCCTCTAGCTGTAGCACATTCAGAAATAAATGTGAGATTTATTTAATAGTAAATAAATAAGCATAAAAATAATTAAAAAAGTACAAGTTTTCATAAATAAATCCCACACCCCCATTGTATCAAGAAATATAAATAAGGTACCTTTCCCATTTTGGAAAAACACTCAAGCTCTGTCTTGTGAATGTGACAAGACCAGTGGGCACTGAAAAAAAAAAAAAAAAAACAGGAATATAATAAACATCAATTATACCACTTTAAGCAAGTCTGAGCATTAAGTGGATATTTGTAAGGTTTGGAAGGTCCAGACTTACTTGATTCAGTGACTCTTCTGAAATAGCACAGGAGAGTTTTGAGTTTTTCAATCTTACGTAAGGAGGAACCTTCAAACAGTCTAGAGAATGATAAAGACACCCAAAAATGTTGATTAGGTACATACTTTAGCAAAATCAATTCACACAATCTTTATGTTCACTTTCAGAGGATGTATTATAAACACACTCATAAATGACCATTAGAGGGAGACGTTTAGTTCCCAAAGTCAATGTGATTTATATGAGCTCCAGCACCAACTTCTGCAGGTTAGTGCATCATTCTTGGGAACACGTGAGGAGAAAGAGGCCTTCCGTGTGATCGAACTTTGCCGCTTCATCTCACAAAGTCCTGTTCACTCGGCACGCTTGCCTGTGATGGCCTCTCTGTCGGGACAACAATGATATGGACTCACGCCTGGGGGCTCAGCGCTGCGCTAATGTCCCATTTCACAAAAGACAACACAGAGAGGAACACTTCTTCATTCCTCTATAGACCATTAAAGAACTGCAGGCTTGCTTTTAAAAGTCCCAAATAGCAAAAGCCTTATAGTGATCAGCCGTGATGACTCCCCCCACCCCAGCAAATGGCTTTCTCCATTTAGAATACTGCAGTTTTCAAGCTAACCATCTTCCACTTGCATTCATCCTTCCTCTTACTTGATGTAAATGGAATAAGCAGGGGGGAAAAGGGTGGAACAAATGAAATGACAGAGGAAAAACTGATGCACTAAAAGCCCTTTGGAAAGGAAGACAGAGTTATTGAAGCCTCCTATATAGTTTCTTTGATGGTGGGCCTGATTTTATGTAATGTATCCCAGAAGGTAACCTGTTGTTGACAGAAAATAGCTGCTTTTTAGTAAGAAACTGATTGTTGACCTTTAATGTGAGAAATATACCAGAAAATATAATTTTTGATTCAACAAGACAAGCACCCATTAAAGGATTTTATAAACCTGATTTCAATAACATGACAAGCTGGGAATTGCTAGGGTAAAATGGACAATTTTTTATGAAAGTTTTTCTACAGTACTGTACATGGTAGTAAATGTGTTTTGTGTCCAGGTCTAAAAATCTACAAACATTTTGGAGAATTGACAATGTAGAAAAAAAAAACAAAAAAAAAAAACTTGTTAATTATTTGGCCATTAGGTGAGAATTTTTAAAGGGGTCATATGATGTTGCTAAAAAGAACATTATTTGGTGTATTCGGTGTAATGAAATGTGTTTATGTGGTTTAAGGTTAAAAAAAAACATTATTTTCCACATACTGTACATTATTGTTTCTCCTCTATGCCCCGTCTTTCTGAAACGCTTTTTTTTTTTTTTTTTTACAAAGATCATCGGTCTGAAAAACGAGGTGTGCTCTGATTGGCCAGCTATCCAGTGCTTTGTGATTGGCCGAATGCCTCAAGCTTGTGACGGAAATGTTATGCCCCTTGCCATACTGTGATGCTTGTCCCGATCAGAACACCGGCGAGACAATATAAAAACAATAAAAGCCATTACAAACGAGCCATTTGTTGCATCCAGTGGGGACATAATTATGGATTATAATGACTTATACTGCGTTTTTATGCGTTGTGTTGCATCACGCCGTGTAAACATAAAACCATGTCTGCATTTGTGATCAGAGAAATGACAAACAACAAGCGGTACTCTACACTAGCGGTTCTCAATTCCAGTCCTCTCGCTCCCCAGCTCTGCATATTTTGCATGTCTCTCTGTTAATACACCTAATTCAGATAATCAGCTCGTTAGAAGTGAGCCTTGTGCATGAACCGTGCATTGACCAGGTCCCTACACAGTGTTCACTGCTCCCTACTCCCTGAGCAGGGGAAATCTGTTGAAGTATTGTTGCTTCGAACTGTGATGTCCACTTCGCAGGGCACTTACGTTCAAATAGAACAAATGTCTGAAGACATAAGAGAAACATACAAAATTTGCAGAGCAGGGGCGGGAGGACTGGAATTGAGAAATGCTGCTCTACACTGCTCAAAATTCGTGGAATCATCAGTGACAAATCCTTTACATATGTAAACGTACTTCCAGACTGTGAGTCAGAAGCGCCGGCATTGTAGTCTTCTATCCCAGGATCAGGAAACAGTCCTCCATGAAATGTGCTGCACACATCTGAATATTTGAGTTGAACTGTTCTGGAACAGTGTTGTAAATACAACGTAACCACTGATTTCTAGTTGTGTCCTCTTTTGGAAGACCAAACAAAGTATTTTTACTTTCACAACGAGAATCAAAGGTTACACCTTCTTTCTTTGTGTGAACATTTGGGGCGGTGTTATGCAAATTTTCCCACATCGTGACGTAGATATGTGGGGGTGTGTTTAAACGAGGCGTTTTTAGGAGGGCGTGGACGAGTCTTAACTTTTATAAAGAATATCTCTTTGGGTTTGAGACTTTAGTCTTTGCAACTTTACAGATCTTCTTTATGCACCAAGAGCTTGTAACACTCCAAAGAGAAAGGAAAACTTGAAATCACATCATATGACCCCTTTAAATGTAGTGTTTGTCACTAAATGGTAGCTATGGGGTAAAGTGTGCCAGAACTTTTAGGGTAAGCCGTCCCAGTGGCTCAACCTATATCATATTGAGACTTGCATGAAAATACTAATCACTAATCAAAGTACTAAATCATTCTAATATGCTGATTTGGTGCTCATGTAATCTCTTAATACATCAGCTGCTTAATATTTCTGTGGTATTAAGCATGTATAAACTTTGATTTTTTTTATCAACTTTCTTTGATAATAGAAAGTTCAAAAGAATAGCATTTATTTGTTAAGAAAATCTTTTGTCTATTGTGTCAATTTAATGCTTAAAGCTGAGCGACCTCAAACTTTTCAATGGTATTGTACATCAGTGTTTCTCAACTGGTGGACAGCGACCCAGAAGTGGGTCGCAAGACTGTTCTGACCACCGTAGCACACGAAAAGCTGGTCAGACTGCTGACAGCTGGCCGAACGGTCAATGTAAGTCCTCAAAGCCCTAACGAGGCACACCAACATCTGAGCATTCTCACCACGCGAGGTCGATGACTCAGAATACAGAGCAGACAGTGAAACAGTTTGTGCTCTGAAGGGAGTAGATAGGGATTTAGGCACGCAGCCCGGTCTCGGCCAGAGAATGACACTGCAGTCACCATGTCTAAAGCAAATACAATCGCTGTCCACAGAAAACACATGTAAATCCCCTATGCGCTTAGCCAAAGCGAGGGCAAGAAGAAGTGCAGTTTTGAGAGATACGTAGTTCCTTTATAGCAATGGATGCTAAAGGCTCAAATGGTGGCGGCGAAAGACCTCTTAACACCATCAATGATAAGAGGTTTAGGTCCCAGGGCGGGCTGAAGGTGGACGCAGGGGATGCAATCTCTTTGCCCCCTTAAGAAATCTCACCACCAGCGCATGCAATCTCTTTGCCCCCTTAAAGTCTCACCACAAGCGCAGGCCTACAGATTGATTGCCCACCCAGCGGGGAACGAAATGAGGCAATAGAAGCAACATAGACTTTTAGACTTGACGGTAGAGATCCACTATCCAGCCTGTACTGTAGAAAAATCAGAGCATCCGACACGGAGCAAGCAGCCGGGTCGATTTGAGCATCACGGCACCATTTCACAAACACTCCCCATTTTAGGGCATACAAACGTCTCATGGAGGGTGCCCACACCTCCTTAAGTGTGTCAAGCACACGAGAATGCAAGGCGCTCAGCTCCTCTGATATCCCCGAAGCAGCCACACCTGGCTCCATAACTCCGGGTTAGGATACCACACCGAGTCGCTCGCTTGAGACAGCAGATCCTTTCTGATGGGGATCGGCCAAGGCGGCGCAACCAGCAGCTCTGTCAGGTCCGGGAACCAAGGCTGGTTCGGCCAATTCGGGGCCACGAGTATCACCGAGGCCCCCTCCTCTCTGATTCACTCTACTCTTGAGGGGGGAAAGTGCATGGGGTTAAAGCCAGCCCAAACAGAAGAACAGAGTATTGGTACACCATGCCCTCGAAGGAAAATCTCAGAAAGTGTCTGTGATGCGGTGCTATCTGAATGTGAAAGTATGCATCCTTTAAATCCACAGACACAAATCAGTCCCCGGGGCGGATTTGCGCCAGGATCTGTTTCAGCCTTATCATCCTGAACGGAGGCTTGCAAAGCACTCTGTTGATAGGCCTGAGATCTACGATCGGGCGGAGTCCCCACTAATTTGCTCGGAGGGACTCGCTCTATCGCTCCTTTTTCGACCTGGCTGCATACCTCTCAATGTTAGAGACTGCACCACAACATTGAAGGGTGGTCTGCACCTGAATTGAAGGGTATACCCATGCTCTATCACACCGAGTAGCCAGAGCGAGATTCCCAGAATAACTTTCCACACGCTTAGGAACTGACATAGCGGCTTGGTCATTGGATGCCCTGGCAAGTGCTGGGCGGCTATAATCGGTGCGGCCTACGGCTCTGCACCGCTCTGAGGCAGGGCGAGCGGCGCCGCATTGACTGGATGAGGAGGGAAAAGCTCTTTTTGTGCAAATGTATGCATTTTTATTGAACACATGCTTATTAAACACATTTGAACAATTTTGGGACATCTTGCGGCATTTGGGGGCAGGGCCGCAGGGATCTGCATACTTCGTGACAATTGGCCAGGCAATTGGACTGGCGTGAGTGAATAGGACTTCAGAAAAGGATGGAAGGGAAAGAGTTCCCATAGCGGAGAAACCTCTGTGATGTCTCGTGACAGCTCGAAAGGGAATGTGATTCTGAATGTTTTATTTTGAAAGATGTGCATTGCGTGAAAGCTGTTGACACTTTTTCTGCAGTTTAAGTAAAGACTGCCTGAGAAAAACATGCTGTCCCGATTCAGTATCCGCGGTCAGACTGTTGTCAGGCTTAATGTCAGTCTCATTATTCTATCGTTATTTTTGTAACTTTTTATGAAATAAAAAGTGTCTCACCTCAGAAAAATTAATTATCCTGTCCTGTCAGACGTTATACTGTGCTTGTAGCACGCACTCTTCAATTGCACATGCAAACGTGGCGGCGCACGCTGTATATCATTTCACTAAAGTGCAAAAGAAACTACGAGCATGCAAGGTGTGAAATAAAAGTAAAGTATCAATGAATCATATAACTTGTACTTTGTGTGTTAGCTGGGAAGGATTTGCATGAACGTATGATATTTTTTAAACAAATTATATACCCATTTATATATATCAGTTGCAAAAATTGCAAAAGTCATAAATGTTGAAGCAGTCTAATTTGAGTTGATAGAGTACATCTAGAATTATAACTGCTTTATTCTTGACAAATGGACAGTTAAGTAAAAACTGACACAGCCTAACCCATTCACACATAAATATAAATTCAATTAATGCAGTCGATGTGCTGCACAATGTAAGTCTCACATAACCGAAGGTGACGAACATGACAGCAGAAGCCAATTTGGTCACTCCTAAGTAAGATATAATCAATCTGAATCTTTACAAGAAACAATGACCGTTGTTCGGATCTCATTGGTGGATCTGTAGTCATAGTTTTACAGGTGTACCGCAGGAAAGCTTGCTTTGATGTGCACATTTTGAAACTAAAGTAAATATATCTTCAGCAAGCCTATATGTCATTTCCCAGAGGGCAGACTTTGACAGCTCTGCCAAACAAGCAATCTCTAAATTGCCTGGTGCTTGATAGCAGCACTGCTCAGCCAATGAGTAAACTGATGGACAGTCACTCAATTAAAGTGGGCTGCACTGTAACGATCCACATGTCTGAATGCTCTGCGGTCTTGCTGAAACTTGTTTTTTGCAGCATGGCTGAAGTCACAGCCCACAACGTCCTAGATAGTACTAGCAAAATATATATAAAAAAAACAATAAAAAAAAAACAATACAGTGTTACTTGTTTGTTAGCATATGATGCTTGCACACAGTCTGTTCACCTGAATGAACAGTTCACCTGAATGACCAATTAGGTTTAATGCTGATATCGCTCAGACCTTCATTATCTAGAGCACTACTATGTCCAGCAGGGACGAAAAACGCAGAAACAAGGCAATGGCTGCAAATGTAAACCAAATGTATTACAACTCCTCTGTATGTGTAGGAGTTTTTATAAGTACTTGAAATGCCTGGGGAATCAATAGCCATCTCAGCATGACAGAGTCAAACTGAGGGCTGCTATGTTTTTCTGCAAGTGTGCAGCATGACGAACCACAGGCAGTTTTCTTAAAGAGTTTTTAAAGGATGGACTCTGAGTTGCATGAAAACAACTTTATTAAAGCAGAGACAATCTACGACAGGCATTTTTACAGGACAAGCGCTGTTACAAAAGCCATTTTAGCATGAAAACAACTTTATTAATGCGGTGTTTGTCTGCTAAGGGGTTTTTTTGAGGTTGAGGGTTGTTTGTCTTATTTCTGCACCTCTACTATCATCAAATTAAAATGATGTTTGTTTTAACGAGATTTTTCAAATTCATGTCATTATTTGACAAACACAGTGCCACAGTATTAATACTTTTTGTATGAATGGCTTACTAACAGTCACTATACTTTTGCTATGAATCTTTCAGAGACAGGGAGCCATATATAATAGGTTTTCTATATATTTACAGTGCTTAAAAAATTTATTAAACCACCACCGAATGTTTGTGCCACAGCTGCCCTAAATGAACAGCACTGGTGATTACAAAAATCCTTCTTTTAAGTTTCTGTAATGTTAAACCACACCAGTATGTGTAAGCTCTTTAGTAACAGTAGTGTTTATAATGCTAAAATAGAATTAATGGATTTAAAGATAGATCACACAAAAGTTTAATCAAAAGCAAGTCTTTGGGAACAACCAGACAATAACAACACAGACTGTGGAAAACTCCATAAAAACAATGCCAGCAAGAATGCAAGCTGTTATCAAGGCCAAAGGAGGCCATACAAACAAGTTTTTGACATAATCATTTAACTGAATATATTTGGGTGGTCTTATAAATGTAAGCACTGTACATTATTTATTTATTTTTTTTCTTCACTTTCATGTGAATCTCTCAGTGACAAGGAGTTGTACATAAAAGGGTTTTCTAAATATCTGGCCATATGACAAAAACCATGCACACTGCATAGTTAACTAGATTAAGACAGCATATACTGCTGTTGAATACCAACAACATCTCCATGTAGTGAGATGAGCTCTGTCTGCAGGGGGATCCTGCTCATCAGAGAAAGAGATCTGAGTAGCCACGAAGACAGATGAGAGTTGGATGGCCACACACTTCACATCAGTCTCTCTACCATCTCATTCATTTGTTTTAATCAGCCCCTAAAGGCTTGATTTAAGTACTGTACCACATGAGTGGCTTGATTGTTAAGCTGCAATTTAAGTGAAGAGAGAAACTCCTACATATTGTCTCCTCTACACGCTGTAGAACGACAAATATGAAATCCATCAAACCAAACAACAGCAAACTAGGAGTTGCAGAGTCAACAGATACCAATTTTATTTTATTTTATTTTATTTTATATTAGCCACATCACTGCAATATTGAAACTCTAAAATATAAAATATGGCAAAGATTGTGTTAACAACAGATTTTCAACGTGATTGTGGTACAAAACATCATTGCCCCCTTATGGGTGATTCAATATTAAAACATTTAATGATGGAAAAGTAAGAACAGTGCAAATGTTCATTGTAAATGAAAATCACATTAAGGATTTGTGAATGTGGAGAAGTGTAATTTTGATAAAGAGTAACCTTCACTAAATTTGATATTTGAGGCCTCCACATGCCACATTAACAGGCCAAAATCCATTGTAAATGTAATAGAAACAGACTACTAGATAATGGGAAGCTAAATTAAATCATGTCGTGACTTACTTCACAGCCTACACATAAACCCTAATTTAGATGGAAATCTAAAACCTCATACAATCAATAACTAAAAAATATGTAACAGGTCTCCAGAGCGACGCCAGAGAAGAGGAGGCAGTACCTGTAAAAATTGATCTCAGGGTAGTTGGCATACTCGGACCTGCGTGAGTTGCGTCTGGGAAATGTACAGAAGAAGGCATTGGCAAGAAGGCAGGCAATTTGTTCCTGTGACATGGTCAAGGACTGATTCATCCTCGACTTAAGCAGCGGGATTGGCTGTAAAAGAGGAGAGAGAGGCAAAGATAATTATTTTAGCAATTGACCAAAGAGGGAGACAGAATTACATTAAGCAAATGGCCAGAAGTAATTAAGATGCCCTGCTGTATCCCACCTTCAGCCAGCAGCATTTACACTGAGCGTCATCCATCTCTGCTAATCGACTTAAAGACTATTAAGGGCAGTATAGATGACTAATCAATGCAAACATTAATAAAATACATGTGAAAAAAGAGTGCATCTGAGCAAGGAGAGATTATCTTTTTTAAGGGCAAAAAGTCCTGAATTCATCTGTGCAAGATCTTACATAAACAGTGATTAAATGGCTGAGTAAAAACTAGCTTAATGAATGGGACATGTGTTTAGAAGTGACTTTGAGGGCGGAACTAAAGTGAGAGGAGAAGTTCCGCCCGGACCGGAAATGTGTAAGCCCTTGTCACTTCCGGGGAAAACCCCGAACGCTCCAAATCAAGGGAAATCTGCAGCAGGTGTGTCCAATGATGTGGCGATTGAACTGGCAGACAGGCACTTTTCATGGGTATAAAGGAGGGCAGGGAGGATATATAATAGGTTTCTATATTTTTACCTCCTTAAAAAATTTATTAAAGTGGGACCGAATGTTTGGGCGCTGGAGCTGGGCTAAGCAGAAGAGTAATTGTGGAGTCGCTAAAAATCCTTCTTTGAAAACGGCCACTGGAACAGGTTTGCCAAAGTGAAGTTGATGGAGAGAAGTCTTTACTAACTCGTGTCTGTTTACGAAGGTGCCTAAGAAATAGTGACATTGTGGAACAACGAAGACCTTTCTGGGCGTCTGCAACGAAGTTTAATCAAAAGAAGTCTTTGGAGACCAGTATTACGAAGACTGTGAGTACATTGGATTGCTTAGACACAGTATATCTGGATGAGAAAGAAGCGGGAGAGGACCAGTATCACGAAGACAAGTACATTGATTGTTTACATATTCCTTGCTCATACTTGGAAAGTGGATAACCAAACCTGTTTTGAGTGATTAACAGCTTGTTGAGCTGCCCCATCGTTGGAGGACGAGACGAGTGGGTGAGCACTGTAGAGCGTTGAATTTGTTATTTGGCTGTGGCTTCACGTAAATGTGGAACACTCTCCGTGACAGCGACTGTTCCTCCAAACGAAATCCGATCCCGGGTCTGGGAGTACCGACAAAAATCATGCAGTGTGTGTAGTTAAGTGGGTAAGACAGTCTTTGACGTGCTGTGAATACTAAACACATTTCCAGTGCTGTGCCGTGTCCCTGTCTGCAGGGGGATTGCCCTCCATCCGAGAAAGAGATCCTGAGAAGCCACGTAGGCTGCCGTGGCGGTGCCCATATTCCACCTACGCCCGCCTATAGTTCTCCGTTCTCCGGACCCAGCTTGATTTGTTTTGAATCGCGAAAGCAAAACAAGGTATTGTTAAGATACTGTGGGAAAGCTATTGTCCTTGAATACGCTCTGTTAATCCCAGCGTGAAGATACAGTCACTTGTTGAATCTTACTTGTCTGTAGAAGCTAAAAGCTATTGCCCTTGAATACGCCCTGAAAAGCAAACCAGAGTGAAGATACAGATCACTTGTTGAATTTTATTTTGTCTGTACGAGCTATTAGCCACATCCTTGAATACGCCCTGTAAAGCCCTCTAAAATATAAAATCATGGCATAGATTGTGTGTCAACAGATTTAAACGTGATTGTGGAATACGCCCTAAATTGCCCCCTGAAGATACAGTCAATATTGAATACTTACCTGTCTGTATGGCTAAAAGCTAAGAACCTTGCAAATGTTCATTGCCCAAATGAAAACATCACTTGTTAATACTTTGTGTCTGTACGAGCTAAAAGCTATTGTTTTGATAAAGAGTAACCTTCACTGAAATTTGATATTTGAGGCCTCCACATGCCTGTTGTACGAGCTAAAAGCTATTGTAAATGTAATAGAAACTGACTACTAGATAATGCGTGAAGATAAAGTCAATTGTTGAATACTTACCAGTCTGTACAGCTAAAACCCTATTGTCCTTGAATGGAAATCTAAAGCCCCTGAAGATACAATCAATAACTAATACTTATGTAACAGGTCTCCAGAGCTTACCTGTGCCCAGAGAAGATTGTGTGTACCTGTATACTTAAATTGAGGTCTAGGGGAGTTGGCAGGAGCTGACCTGCGTGAGTGCGTCTGGTGAAGTGTACACCAAGAGCAAAGAAGAAGGAACAAGGCATTCTTGTTCCTGTTATCTATTACTCATTGTGTGTTCTGTTGACTTCAGGAGAAGAGGGATTGGCTGTAAAAATCAGCCGAGAGGCAAAGATACTTATTTTAGTCATTGGAGACTGGGAGAAGTTCTGAATTAAATTAACGAAAGAGCCCTTTGCCCCCCCCCTCCCCTGTGTACTTACCAAAGACCTCCAGAGTTTCTCAGGCTCATCCCTCCTGCCAAGAGACTTAAATCACTATTTAAGATTCCCAGTTTTTTTCCTTTCTAGATGCAAACCTTTTTAAATAATTTAAATAAAGTTGCATCTTTAAATTACCCTTAACTTTTCTTGTGGTCAAAAAGTCCTTGAATTCATCTGTGGGAAGATCCTCGAGGTGGAAGTGGGAAGGGGCTGACTCGTAAAACCCTAGCTTAATCCGACCTGTGACATGGCCTTGTCTTGTCTAAATGTATTCATTTTAAAGCTAAAGTGTTTATTCTCTCAATGTTAAAAAAAAAAGCATTAATCTATTCTAGCTTAATATGCAATATGTCCGTCTATCAAACATTTCTAAATTGTACTTCATAATCTTTCAAATAAAGAATGTAAAATACATAAAAACACACCCCTGCTGAAAAAAACTGCTAAAACCAGCCTAAACTGGTTGGCTGGTCCTAGCTGGTTTAAGCTGGAAGTAGCTGGTTTTAGCTGGTCTCCCAGTCTGGCCAATTTGGTTTCAGCTGGTCAGTCAGCTGGTTTTCCAGCCTGACCAGCTAAAGAAGTGGTCAATACCCCTCTAAAACCAGCCTTTAAACCAGCTATGACTAGGCTGGAAGACCAGTTAAAACCAGCCAACCAGCTTAGGCTGGTTTTAGCCATTTTTTTCGGCAGGGAAATAAAAAGCTAAAATGAGGTTTAACACAGAAGAACATTTGTGAAAACTTAAAGCATTAAATTAGGACGCATTTAAGAACATATCCCTCAACAGTTTTGTTCTGATGACAGAAATTAGGCTGATGGACGTCTTCCATTAGTTCAGGTGGTAATGAGGGCGTTGTGCTCATGTGGAAGAGTCCTTCACTAGCCACTGGTTTTACACCGCAGCACACTGGGCCCATTAACCTTTACCAGCCAGACATGATTATCACTACCCATCTATTTCTGCCCCAAAACCTGAGCATCTGTCCAAGCCAATGTGAAGGACAGCATATGATTTTGTGTAGCCTTACCTGGGTGCAAATCTTGGGTGTATTCAAAACCAGTTTCATCATCTTTGGCAATGTGACGTTAAAAAGATGCTGTACTTCATCATTTTCCATACCCTGCAAGAGAGAGATTAAATGTGTTTGATGGCTATAGCTGATTTGAATTAACAAACAAATAAAGCAACAGGTCTGTTCACACTTTAAATGTACACATCCATTTAAATTGGTTTAGGGTCTGTAAGATTATTTAATGTTTTTGAAAGAAGTCTCTTATGCTCACTAAGGCTGCATTTATTTAATCAAAACAGTAATATTGAAACTATTATTACAATTTAAAATAACTTTTTATTGTAATATATATTAAAAGGTAATTAATTTCTGTGAAGGCATTACTCCTGTCTTCAGTGTCACGTGATCCTTCAGAAATCATTCTAATTTGTTGATTTGCTCAAGAAACATTTCTAAGTTTTGTCAATGTTAAAAACAGTTAAACCATGATACATTCTTTCAGAACTCTTTGATGAATATAAAGTAAAAAATAAATAAATAAATAACAAGAAGTCACATCCTACTGACTCCAAACTTTTGAACCGTAGTGTATATTTGTTTATTAAATTCTTAAAATAAATAAAAACATCTTATGAATGCCTTCAGTGACGTGACACCTCTGCTTAGAGAAAGAATCATACTGTTGACTATTACCAATTTAATATTGACAACATTACCATGTTATGTCCTCAATCTAATAAGAAAGAAAAAACAAATGTGAACTGTCTGGTACAAAATAGAATAAATAATGATGCCTTTTCAGCATAGGTTTCTCTGCTCCAGGGGCTTTTTCCTAAAACACCATTTAATGGAAAACAACTGTCAGAAAAAGGAGCCATATTGTTGAGTAAGACACTTGAACCCAGCTGTCAACTTGTCATAGAGAGTATTAGTCATGTGTCAGAAAAAAAAATAAATAAAAAAAACACCATAAGACGTCAGGATGACATCAATAGGTGAACAAAAATTATTTGCATCGTGGCCTGCTGGCTTTCAGCAACAAAAACAGGTTGCTTTTAACTTTTGTAAACCACACAGAAGCTCAGAGCGCACTGGATAAACACATGAAATGCAATATTAACCATTTTATCTCTCTCTTGCCTGGAGCAACTAAACAGATTGATTCAGGGAGTTAATAAATAAAACCACTCAGTTTGTCAGTGTAGTAATAAAAAAAAAAAAAAAAACTCACTCATATCCGAAAAGGCAGTAACAAAGCTTGATCTATCACAAAGAGGTTACAAAAACGTAATTTTGTGATATTAGCGGAGCTCCCACTGGTGCCCACTGGTGAATGACATCACAGAGCTGGAAATAAAGACAAAGCCCTCTGTGAACTTTTCATCTCTGTAAAAATACGGTTAAGCAACGTCACCATAGTTCTCCGTTCAGGCAAACAGCACCGCTTTGTGATATTCAATCTGAAGCTGAGGGTGTCAAAACACCGCAGGCTGGCTCAGCAACCTTTTATGATTTCAGGAAAAATAAATACGCTACTGTTTTATCATCACACAGATTTACAACACACTTATATACAAATATATTGTCTGCACGCTCACTCACAGGCCCACTTCATCATGGTTACTGGGCGTGCTCAGCTGATTAAATGGGATTCCTGGAACAGATGCAAATGGTTTGAGGAAGGAGAGGCAGTGCGGGGCTCTTCTGGACGGGAAACCTCGCCTGACAATTTAACCAAGGAGCATTTATACACCCGCAAAGGAGGCCTGACTAAATGCTGTCATAAGTAATGACCTGCTTGGCATCGTAAAGTGCTCCTCTGGGTCTATTGAGTGAGGAGAGCAGACAGGCCGGATGGGCCTGAGCTGAGGTTGCAGGATTTAGACTTCACTAAATCACATGGCCTCCTTCATCCCCCCTCATCCTGCCCAACCAGAACCCGTTAGATTGTGAGTATATGAAAGGAAAATAAATAGCAGATTTTTCTTGGTGAATGTACATGACTTTATCCATTTACTGGGCTTTAAAGGGAGAATTCAAAATAAAAAAAAAATCATTTACACACCCTCATGTTGCTCCAAACTGTTTTTAATTCTGCAGAACACACACACACACACACACACACACACACACACAAATTAATAATAATAATAAAATTAAAATAAACTAAATGGGCAGTTAATGTCCTAAACCAAAAAGTATTCCTCACTTGCAAAATCAACCAGTTCCATTCACTGCGTGTCAGTATGCTTACACAAACACTGTGTTGGCTGCAGGGAATCCCACTATTCTGAGACACTGAAAGAAGATTGTGTAGGCGAAGGCGTTTGTGGAGGGCTAGATGCTTAAAGTGGAGTTCTGTGCACTGAGCCAGCATTGTGAATTTATCAGAGCCCACTGCTCTGACACTTTCATTTCAGGATAGGGCTGAGGCTCAACAACAATTTATGACAAGACGGGTCCTAATTTGTATTTTGCTTCTTTCCATAGCCATTACACCTCTGTTGTCAATCAAAATCCAAGCCGCCGCTCAGCTTTGTGACAATTATTGGAGTCCTGCAGCAACCAACACAATTTTAAGACACCAGAGAGCCATTCTATTTGCGCATCTGACGATATATGGATGATATAGCGTTACAGCATGGGTAAATTACACCGGGTAAAAATGTAGATACAGAATGCATGTGATCTATTCAGATGACAACTATATTGTGAATTATTCTGTTATTCTTGAGATTTAATCGAACTGAGAAATAATGGGAGTAATATTTGAAACTCGTGTAGAATATTCGAAAAATATCTGTTTCACAACAAATTGCTAAACTACGTCCATTCTTATCTTTACATGTTATTTAAAAGCTGACAAAAACTGTTGTAATGCTCTTCTTGTTGGGGTTTCATTATCAGTATGTTCAGATCATAACCAATAAATCTAAATAATCATACTCATCATTCCACAAGTCTCCAATAACACAAACATCCATCCTAAAATTTAAATTTCAAAATCCAATTTACTCCCCAGCTTTCAGCATTTCAGCATTTGTCACCCCGTGAGTCACACAGGCAGTTACCCTAAACAAACACACTGATGCCATCATGCCAGGCTTAAAAAAATAAAAAATTAAATTCTACATTTTAAACCTGTAATATACAATGACAGATGTCAAAGGCCTGTTCACACCAAAGGATAATAACTATAACGATACTTTTAGAAATAGTTCTAAATTTAAGAGTCCACAGCACAACTATAAAGTTAACGGAATAGAGGAACGATATTGTTAGAATTACTTTTAAAAATATTCTTTTGTGATGAATTACAAAGACATTGACAGCCAATCAAAATCCATCCTGCTTTACAAGCTCGACAAGCATTTAAATCCACAGAAAACTGCAGCGTGTGCTTCTAATACACAGAACGTTATTGTGCGATAGTGTAGACACAAATCTAGTTATCATTATAGTTATCTTCATAGTTATCGTTCTTGGTGTGAAGAAGCCTTAAGCCTGCACTGATGCTTCATTTTATTCACACAGAACCAACACAGAGAGCTGCCACAGAGTGAGTGAGAGAGTGAGAGCTGCCACATTTTCACTATGGCCTGTATGCTGCATTGTGCATTGTGTAAAGATGACTTTATTTTTTGATGTGGTCTTTTTGCTCTATATTCTGTTTTAAAAAACATTTTGACTGACAAAGTGCAAGCACACATTTGACATGCACGATTTAGAACTCTCTTCCAGTTATTAACTGACCGCTGTTCAGTGATGTTTTATTTAATCTCTTAAACTGAAAATCAATTGCCAACTCTCCAGGCTGACATACCAGTGCCCTCTATTGATAATACAGGGAAATAAAACAGCTGGCTTAAAAGCATTTAAATATTTACGCACATAATGATATTATACCACATAAGTCTACATAGTACCATAATATTTATTAATATTCCGGACAATTTAGTAAAATGGCACTAGTACAGATTAATAATAATAATTATTATTATTATTAATAATTTTGACATTTTTAATTAAAGGTAGAAGATTGTGGATTAAGTTATATTTATTTGAGTTGAGTTGAAATATAAAGATTTATGTTTTATGTTCTTAAACATCACAGCGGGTCTTAGGTTTGATGCATGATTACCAAAAGAGTACAGTAATAAAATGATTATGGCAAAAACAGATCGATGGAAAAACACTGAGGATCGTGAAGATGAGTCGTGACTCATGCATGAGCCAAAGAGCAGAGGCACAGCTCAAGCTCTTAAGTGGACAGTTTAAGGAGCTGGTCCACTCAAGCATGCTTCATTAGAACACGGTGCACTTTGCTAATGGCTTTGATTGGCTCCCTCATAGATTTAATGGCTGTGGTTAATTAAATTTGATACAGCCATAAATAGACACAGACAGCTATTGATTTACACAGGTCTGAGATTATTCTATCAAATCATCTTAAGAATGGAGGAGATGTTCTGACGTCTTGGCTGAAGCCATAGCTATAAGAATAGCACTGTAATACAGAAATGGCTTTTGACTACATTGCGAGAAAATCACTCGCATATGCGACTAAATCTTCACTCCGGGCAACTAAATGTCGTCTAATATTAGCCAATGGCTAATACATTCTCAGATTTTAAAATTTACTAGCCAGTATGTGAGTTGCAGGCTAAGCAAAAGTTAAGCACATATATATTTTCACTCGCCGAACACTCTCTGACTGAGCGCTTCAGGGTTTCATCTGTCAAGCGATCTATACCATTTTTCAGTTCATCTGAATGGATGTGCAACGCACCCGTTTTTAACGTAACGTAAACTCTAGTGTGAAGGCGCACAACTCGCCGTCGCTTTGTTTCACAAATACGCAGAAAGAGAGAAAGAGGGAGAGAGAGAATTGCCACGCTACATGTCAATTATATTATTTGTTGTATTTTCCTGTCAAAATAACAGCGTTCCTTTGTAATGCTTCAGCTTTTAAGAAATGCCGCTTTCTCCGGTAGTGGGCGGAATTAATGCACAAACGACAATCTCATTGGCTGGCGCTCACCTATTATCGTCCCTGTTTTGATTTCAGCAAATCAGTTCGAGCGAACGCACAGAACCTGATTAATATTCATGAATCCAGCAGCTCATTGATCCTTAGTGCATTTTACAATGTTCTTATTAGTAGAATTAGTATCAGTATTATCCTGTCAGTATTTTCCCAAAAATGTAATGTTTTTTTTATATTTTTTTTTTTTACAGAAACACTGAATGACCAAAAAACACCACCACCACCAGTCCTAAGTTCAGTTAAATGACTAATATGCATTAATACATGATTATCAAGTTTTAATTCTAATTTCTAAAGTTCTATCTATTAATAATATTATCATATTATAATGCTGGACTGACTGATGTTAAGAGCGTACTTTCAGATATTTAAAAAACTGTGCCATTTTACAAAAAAATCTATATTACTTTATTTTTTTTTATCAGTCTGGCAAGTAAACTAAAAAATTTACTAGCCAATGGCGATTCAATTGCCAAGGTGTCCGTAGAGGTTTGCTATTAATCTAAGATATGGCGTAGTTCAAAGTCTGCCATTTACTGAACCCTGGAGAAGGACTACACACACAGAACTAAAGGCGGTTTGAGACTTTCATGTAACCCAATGACTATCAGTGCGTCCGAAATTGCATACTGTCTGAGTAGGTACTACATTTGAATTTCAATTTACTTTGCAACCATTAAAAAAGTATGTTTTATATATTACATATATTATATACTTCACTGCCATTCATAAATCCTCTCTCTTTGGCCTCATGGGATAGTAAAATGTCCATAGAGTGTGCACTTCCAAATTCAAGCGGAAGAAGTAGGTCATGTGGGTACTTTTCTCCTACTGTTTTTCAAATACTACGAATTCGGACATACTACTTGCCGAACATTCTGTTTTTCGCATACTATATATAGTAGGGAAGTATGCAATTTCGGACACAGCGTATGTGTTCTCTGGAAAGGGAGAATTAGTACCATTGCCAAACCAGTGACTATACAAGTATGAAATGTATTACCACTTTGGATAAGAAAGTGTTGGCTAAATGATGAAGATCCACATAATCCTATGCCTCAAAATCATCCTCATTTATTAGTCACGTAACAATGATACAGCATAATGAAACTGATGCCTGATGGGTAACAGGTATTATCAGGCCACTGTCTGACAATTAATTCTCCACCTAATACAGTTGCACCCAGTGGTCGAATTGGGCCAGTAATCACCACTATCATAAATTCAGGTGCAGCGATATTAGCAAAATTTAGTCCATTATCTATTTTCAGTAGTGTAGGAATGTATGAAGCACAGCTCACATAGAAGTCACTTTCAAACAGTAGCTTCCTGTTGGTCAATGCAATCCATTTGCCGAACAACAGTAAATGTGAACTGTTATATAGGAGCACTCAATAGCACTGAATAGTAGAAAACAACCTCAAGCGTTTTTAAGTCATCTCCCTATCAGAGCCATCATCAAGACCAGCTTCTGGCTCTGCGGAAGACCATGGCCCATCTGTTGAGTGTGTTTATTTGCAGTAAACAGGACCCTCATCTCCCTGGCCTTCTTCTGCAAGCTGCTGCTCGTTATGCTGCATGCCCACCTCTGTCTTAATTGACTACTGCTGGATGCAAAGAGATCCCCAGGGATGAGGTAGCAGAAGGGGCAGACGCGGACTGCTTGGTGCGTATCCACTTGGAGGCTAACCTGCTTCTTCTCTCTGACTGAAGAGCGTAATGCCTTTAGTGTGCCAGTAAATTCATACCAGTCAGACTAAACAATGATGGAACATTTTAAGTATCATGGGGCCTTCTGGTCCCGACCGTGACACACCACAAGAAATCAGACTTTAGGATGCTCACTTCATTAACGCCACAACATTAGAGTTTTCATTTTATGGCAGCTGCGGTAATGATATACATTGTCAAAACTGCATCATGAAGTGAAATGTAACCAACCGGGGCCACTTAACATTCTCAAAGTAAAATGGTTTATTATAGCACTGGCAAATAATCCAATTAAACTGGTTTCTTCACTTTTCCTTGAATTCGGTTTTAATGTGCAAGCATAATGCAATGCTGAATTACTCATTATTTGTGTATGTACAGCTTGTTTAAACTCTTTAGTGCTTTGTGTAAGTTGTAGACTTCATTTATTAGTACTTTCTGATTTCATTTCCACTAATGACACTATCAAATGCAAATCAACCATCTGCATGCACATTATTTGGAGTGCTTTGAACTACATCCAGATACATGATATCAACACAAATCCAATGGACAATTGGACAGCAAGCTATCTTTGGTCATCTCTATTTTACACAAAAGAAAACATGCAATCTGTGTTATTTTTCCTGAAAAAAAAAAAGAAGTGTTTCTTACCTCAGTGCAGAGATAGTTCAAAGCTGTGAAGTCCCATCTTTTAGCATGTGCTATGTTGTAACTCAATATTGCATCCTGTAAAAGATTATAGGGGTAAAAAACATTTTTTCTTTTTTAAAAATTAACAATTCAATTTTTAGATGTCTTTCATATCTAAGAAAACATAAACCACTGAACCACATCAAAATAAGTAAATAATTCCATTTGGTAAAACTAACATATATGTTATCACTAAAACCAAGCAAAGAAAAGGATGGCTCACATCTTGGAGCAATTCTGCCACCCTCTGGTGGAATTCATCTCTTACTCGTTTAGCACAACTCTTACATTTAGACATTATACTTACACATGTTGACATTCAACAGTTTATTTCATAAACACCTAGAGAGCTCAGCGTGCTGCAACTTAAAAAGACATGCATATAGAAAAACAAACAAATCCAGAAACGCACTGCATATATGCACAATGCAATCAAATACAGAAAAGCATTGCAAATAGCAAAGACCACAATGGAAATGTTTCAAGGGGATTCCAAAAACCTTTATGAAAATTTACCATGGTTTTATTATAGTAAAAGTATAGTAACCTTTTTTTTTTTTTTTTTAACACATATTGATTACCATTTGTATAACCACAGTGGTACAAATACCATGGTTAAACTATGGTTAGTGTAGCAAAACCATGGTTAATTTGTAGTTACCATGGTTTAACTATATGAACCATGTTTTTTTTTAAATAGTAAAACCGTGCTTAATTTTTGTAGGGGAAGTTATGAAAATTACCCAACCAGCTTACATACCGTTTCACAGTTACAGCACTTGTGAACTTCATCAGCTTATTTAGCTTAATAAAATACAAAAAAGCTATGGAATCATATGATCAGGATGTTAAAAAAAATAAAATAAAAAATCTCACCTTTCAGAGCAGACACTGATAAACATGTCACTTCATCACTTGTTGCGGTTCCTTTAAACATTCCATTGTGGATCCTTGTGTATTTACAGTGCATTTCTGTATTTGCAGTGTGTTTCTGTTTTTGATAGCATTGTGCATATTTGCAGCGTCTTTCTGCATTTGGTTCTGTTAAGAGTATTTACAGCAGATGTGTTGTCAAACTGATGGAGATGTTTTTGTTGGTGTTTTTTCTGTTTGCATGTGTTTTTTCATTTGTAGCATGCTGAGCTCTCTCAGCCACCTTACATGAAGTCCTCAAAACCAAAACTTACCTTAATATCAAGTGAACTTTTGCATTCTCCTTCCAAAGCTGAACAAATCAACTCCCATCGACTTTGCACTAAATCCTGAAAAGACACACCATACACATCAAATAGACACCATACACACAACATTGTTCGAAATTTGGTCAGTGAAAGTCAATTTTTTTTAAAAGAAATTAATATTAATATTCAGCAAAGATGCATTGAATGTAACAAGTGACAGAAGATATTTGTCACAAAATAGTTCTATTTCCAATTTTTGTATTCAGCAGAGAATACTGAAAAAATGTATCATGGTTTCCACAAAAATCTCAAAATTTTATTAAAAAAGTTCTTTTAAATTCTAATCGGATTTCACAATATTCAACACAACAGTTTTGATCGGTGCTGTATGAAAAATTACGTCAAACAATCACTTCATGTTGAGCCTAATAAATAGTATCAGCTATTCAGTTCACTCTCATAAATATTGCAAAGTCTATATAATTTAAAAGGCAATTAATTTTTAGTGAGACTATTCTACATGGCACCGATTAACCTATAAGAAGACATTACCTCATTCTCCACAGGAAACAGGTTCTTTTCTGAACAAGGCATCTTTACGGTCATATCATCCCAGGAATCTCTGTATTTGCTCGGATATGGATGAGGGACTTGACCTTCTTTGAGCAGGTCTGTCTATAAACCAGAGCAGGGAGAGACTCTAGGTATTTACCAATTCATTTTAATTTTGAATCAATACAAAAATTATGTTATCAGGTCAGTATGTCATTCTGAAATTTTAAAGGATAACGGTGTTTTTTTTTCCTTTATTGGTTGCCTAAAAACAATCAGTTTAAAAATAAAGCCTGCTACAGACTCAAATGCTTGTGATGTAAAATATGAAGTAAAAACTATTTTCTGCAGGGACAATTTAAGTGCTAGCCATGCACTTTAGTTCAAATCCTTTCAATGAAACATCAAAACATTGAGTTCTATGTTGTGCAGGCAAAGCGTAGAGCTGCTTGGACATCCACAGCAGCATTAGACTCAAACTGACAGGAAGCCCTTAGGCGCTCACCGAGAACATCACAGTGTCGCTGCTGAGTGCTGTGGAGAGCGTGGCTTACCCTGATGAGTACTTTGTGATGGTCTGTTGCCCTGAGGTGTGGCAGGGACTGTCCACACTGAGGCATTCTTCTAAGCTCCTCTATTGGGGTCCCGAGCCATTCCTGTTCTTTCTGCTCTGCTGACACTTGCTCACTGGAGAGACGGAACAAATTATGTTATTTGCATTATTATAATCCATTGCATAATTATATAATATTATTGCATTATTTTTACCGCCACCCCACCCCAACTTTTTTTGAGCAGCATTCTAGAATAATTTCTGAAGGATCATGTGACACTAAATACTGGACTAATGGCTACTAAAAAAAAGTTAAATTGCAGGAATAAATTATATTTTAAAATCTATTAAAATAAATTATATATATATATATATATATATATATATATATATATATATATATATATATATATATATATATATATATATATATTTAACAATATTACTGTTTTTACTGTATTTTTTATTTAAAACAAATGCAACCTTGGTGAGCATAAGTGACTTATCTTTAGCAAATCTCAAAACTAATAACCATTTTTCATATTGTTGTGACGTCTAAATTCCCTTGTATCAATTAAAACAACAGATTTTCATTTTTACTATTTCAACAAAATAGCATGGAATTTTAATCGGCCTGTTTATAAAAATAATTATCAGTAACAGCCCAACTTTTAATATCAGTGCATCTGAGTAGTGTTTGATAGTGTGGTAAAACCATTTTCTACAGCAATATTTCCAAAAACAACAATACCTTTCTGAAGAAGACGCCTGTGTCTGGTTACTATCAGGTTCATACTGAACAACATTTTCAGGAACAAAAGCATCAGCACCAGAGTTTTGCCCCTCTGTGTCCTCTGTTTCCATGGGTGTAACTTCAGATTCCTCTGTGATGTTGTCTACAGCTTCTGAACTGGGGACTGGGGGTTTTGGCTCCACCACTGGGCCAACACTCGAATGGGACTCTTGCAAGTCAGGGCAGGCAGAAGAGTTGCTGGACAGAGGCTCTTTGCATTCTGGACTCGCTGGTCTCATATCCACATCTATGCTTGATGTTTCACTAGGATTTCCAGAAAAATTTAGGTTTGTCCCTGACATCTCTGTAGAAGTCACCTTGACCAGCTTGGCATCTGGTGAATTTGATTCAAATGCCTTTTCTCCATTGCTTGCCTCCATTTGAATGTTTGCATCATTAATATCAGAAGTTTCTCTAGAAGTGATGCCCTTTGTGTCGTTGTCGCAGTTCGGCAAAGAGGGCAGCGTCTGGTCCACTGGATCATCATTCTGCTCCTTACGTTTTCTTGTTGATTCACACAGATTATCATTATCTTTCATGACCGCCTGACTGCTTTTCTTGATTTCAAAGGTCTCGTGGAGATCACATCCAGACATGTCATTGTCATCCCCATGGCTGATATGATAAAAAAAAAAAGAGCCTCAGTTTTTTTTTAACCCATAAAAAAAAATAATAATAATAACTTACCTATTCATATCTGTATCACAAGTATCCATGCTCATCATAAGCACACTTCCTGCCACACTAGTTGCTGTAAAAAGAAAAAAGAAACTTAAAGAACTGAAAATAAAAGTTATAGTTACAGTCATATCTGCAACTGATAAGCCAGAGTAATGAAAGGATTGCTGCAAAACGAGAACGCTAACATTTCAAATTCTTCTCGAAAATTATTATCTTTTAGAGAAGCTCTCTCACTCTAGACACACACACACACACACACACACACACACACACACACACACACACACACACACACACACACACACATATATTTATCTCTACTGTCCCTGGCTGAGAATCTGGGTGGGGGTCCTGTTGAAAACGCCTGGTCTTGAAGATTATATTGTTATTACATATAATATTATATACTATTAACCGCTAGATCAGTGTTGATGACACCGTGCATTGGTTCAGACATGAAATATGGATTTATAACGTTCCTAATCCGCAGGTTTATGTTGTTGTGAATGGCTAGCTAGCTGAGTGATAACAAAAGGCAGGTCAGAGTTTGCATGGATGTTTAGGCTAATACAGCATCCTGGAAAGTAAAATTCATGAGTGCATCTTTCAAATCCATATATTTATTGTCAGATTTAGATTGCTATTACAAAAACTCTAATAAAAGCTAATATAACTTGCATATTTAGCCGAAGCATTCAAATCTCAATCCGGCATTATTACTGCTAGAAAAACAACAATACTCCTTCAGTACCTCACGCTAATATTTGTATATTAGACAGGCTGCTTTACTGGTAGTCTGTTCGCTTTTATCACGGATCAAATAATCATACTTGCTCTCTTTTTGTGCTTTGTCTTCGTATCGCTGTGAAGCTCACACACATATTCGAGCCTTTTTCCAGCAGACGGGAAAACTACACCTATTTATGCAAAGGTTTGCTGCTTCTATTTTTTCCACAGTATCAAAGACAACAAGAACACATAGCAGACAGGTCAACTGGTGGAGCATCAGCTCCGGGTCGCAAAGTTTGCTGCTGATTGGACGGATTCTTGTCACGTGATTGATTCTTGCCTCTCTATTTCAAGATAAACGGGAACCGGTTACTTTCCTCTCTTTCTGTAGATTTTTCCTTCATGCAAGCTATGGTTTAATCTAAAGGTCACATACGTACAGTATTATTTAGAATATAATGTCTTTGACGGGTCAGAAACTGTATTGCAACTCAGAGTGAAAGTCAGTCAATCTGTTTCTTCGGGTTCTTCCGTTTAATATTAATATAATATTAATATTAGTTACGTTCTAGTTTTGTATATTGAAGTAGGAATTCATCCTCATAGATAAACTCAGTGGTGTATTAAGTACCTGAAAGCCATACTCAAGTAAAAGTACAAATATCTTACCAGAAAATGACTTTGGTAGAAGTTGAAGTCACCGTTTAGAATATTATTTGAGTAAAAGTCTTAAAGTATGTGATATTTATTGTACTTAAGTATGAAAAGTATTTTTTAAAGTATTGAATGTAAAAGTACAAGTAAATGCAAAATGGAAAAGAAGCAAATAAATGTATATAAAAAGGTAGCAAGATTGTGTTCAGTTTTAACTCTTTCTTCCATTTTCCACTTCATCTGTCTTTCATTCCAACATAAGAAAACATTTCAGGAATCTGTGACTGAAATAGCATGTATTTACACCGTTTAATGTGGCTCAGAGGGGACATAGATGCATTTAACCTGCAGTTACAGATGCATAATGTCTTGTTTTTAACATAAAACGCTGAATACTGATAATTTATGGAGTTTCTTTTGTGTCTTTTTTATTCAAACAAACATATTGTGTTTGAGAGTAAAACTAATTATTTTGTAACTAAAATATATATATATTGCAAAAAAAAGTATTCTTAAGGCTCAAAAATAAAGAAGTTGATAACAGAATTATTTGCAGTGCGTGTAAATCTTTGAAAACCTTTATTTTTCCTTGTGCACTTCGAGAACTTTTCATCCCAAACCCACACATTTTGCTCTCTTTTCTGCTGTCTTTTTTGCGGGTCAAAATATTTTGCTTGCGAGGTGAATAGGTTTGCAAGCTGAAAAGTTTTGCAAGTTGAAAAGTTTTGCGAATTGAAAAGTTTTGTTTGCACGTGAAGCTGTAGCTCAGTGGGCGGTCTCTACCAACCAGGATGAAAGGCATTTTTCTATTGGTCACCCTCGATTGAAGTGACAAATTGGCCACGCCCACTACGGTTTCCCGCCGCTGCTGCTGCCACCGAGAAGATAAGAGAAGCGAGAATGGCGAGCAACAGGTCGTTTACTGGGTAAGATAACTAATTTAATATCATAAACGCAGTGACAAGTGAACTGAATGATTATCTCTTCTTATGCTGTCCCATTTAAATACTTAACGTTGGCTAGACCAGTCTGTAGTTAGTGTTACCGTTGACTAGATTTTATTAACGTTAGCCAACACTAGCAGCCAGAGCCACCATTAGTAACGTTTGCCGTGTGGTCGATGTCCAGTGTTACTAGCTGAGCTGACATTCATAATCACATTGGATTTTCTCAGCGTATAGGTTAAGAGGCACTATGTTCGATGTTCGTAGAGTTGGCCCTAGGTTCTGGGCTAAAAATATAGGCGTCCCGCGTGACGTCACGCCATTTGGAGCAGCCATCTTGGCGGAATAGAAAATGCTAAACCGCCGGCGAAATATTCCTATCATGCCCGAGCGATGCTGTGCAGTTGGATGCGATCAGATACGTGATCATACAAAAGGAATATCTTTATACCGTAAGTGCGATGACATGACGTAAAGCGTTAGCTGACGGCGGGGGGAAAAATCGATTCTGTTCAGTATCGAGATATTTTGCGCACGCAATTATATACTGTATCGTAAAGTATTGCAATATTTAGGCTAATTATAAAATGATCTCTATTACTTTCGGGTTATAGGGCTTTGACAGTGGCAGTTTTTTACCACTGTGGTGGTTGGGGGGTTGTTTTGAAAATTGAAATTAAAAAATGTAGCAGCTAACGTTAGTGTTTGAGTAATTCCATCAAAGAAGCAACACATTAAAGCCTGTAAAGCATTGAAGATGTTCACAGATTTAATGTGACATTTGAAGTGAGTTGAGCAGTCTTATTTTCCTCATTTTTTGTAATGCCTTGAATATTATGGGGGACATGAATCGCAATATATTGCAGAATCGAATCGCAATACTTGTTGTATTGCAATATGTTGTTGACGGATGTATTCAGTCAAAATGTCTGACACGCGGCTAGGGGTCATGTGATTGGGAGATCCCTATAATCTGTATTTACACGACTTTTTATTTATTATTTATTTTTTTATGGCGGGTGCTAGAGTTTCGCGTGTGTTCGGCCAATCAGCGTGCACTAAAGTCACTGGTAGAGTGTGTGTGTGTGTGTGTGTGTGTGTAAATTGATCTAGCCACATGGATTGTTTTTTTGTTTTTTTTTCATAGTGTATTGCATATAGTTATTGTATGTTTTACATTGAATTTGAGTTTGTTTGTTTTTTACTTAATGGCAGAATTGAAAACCAAACAGGCAGATCACAACCACAGGTTAGTTATTAGCTTATTTCTACAAATTAATCAGATGACAGTTTGTTTTGCTCAGTATTATAATATTAGTGTTTTGCACCTAAACCTTTTTTTCCCCAGTATGACCAACGTGCTGTAACTGAAGCAGCACAACATTTAATTTCCTTGGTGGCCAGAGTAATCCCCGAGGAAAATGCAAGGCAGGGTCAGACTCAGAGCCAGATCCAGCAGTCAGGAAGACCTACTGTGGAACATGAAATGGCTAGGTAGATAGCAAGCATATTTAAAAGGGCCAGTTCAGGTGTTACAAAGAATAGTCAAACATTCCTTTTTTATAGCGATATAAGTTTGGCATAGGATGCAGCAGCTAAACCTAGTGTTTCTTGCTACTCAAAAATAAACACCGAATACACGCACATTAATAGTTTTACCTGTTCTACAATTTTCATTTCCTGATTTTTTTAAAATTGCCAGATGTCACAGGCCAACAGTACCAGCAAAGATTTTCATTTCTGTGTCTTTGGATCCGATTTTTTAAAAATGCTAGGGTGAAGTGAAGTGAAGTGAAAGTGAAAAGACATCATACTCAGAATTTGCCAGATGTCAGCAGGCCAACAGTGACCAGCACAAGGCGCATAGCCATTTTTTTTTGATTGTTCTGTTGTTCTTTGCTCAAGGGCCTAAGTCTATTGAATCCGATACTGTACATGCACTCCCCCATCTATATCCGAAGAGCTGGAGCTTCATGCAAGCAGGCCACGACTTCCCCGGGGGAGGAAAGAGGACCCTGTCCTTAACATCAGATACAACACATGCCGAGGTGAGGAGTCCGATCTTAAGCAAATACATATTCTAATAGCATTATTTGTTGTGTCTGTGTTTTAAGGGTTTTTCTTTAACGTTAATGTAGTTATCAAGTTTGCTGCGGGAAGCATACTCAAAAATGAGTCATTTGGAAGACAGGTGGCTTCTTTTCAAAGCTGCAGGTGTGCTTTTTCACAACTTTTTAATCAACATTTGGTGTTAAAATTCATTAATATGAATAAGTCCATTCAGTACAGAAAACAATGCATTATACTGTAAAGTTATTCTCTATCAGTTGTTGTGTTACTTGCTTATATAGGTGGGAATGGAAGGAGAAGAATATCTGTAATACCATTGGAGGCAGAGGGGTATACAGGATCAGTGATCAAAAGTGCTTCTAGTGGTGGGAAGAACTTGCTGTACGTCGTGCCGTTGCAGGATGAACTTGATATGACACCACTGCCACCAGATGCACACCTGAATTTTGCCCGAATGCCAAAGGCATCTTGTAAAAAATGCAAGACTCTGATGCCACTTCAGACACTGGCTTTGCATGTTGACCAGTGTGACGGCATGCAAAACTCAGAAAACTCTGAAATTGAGGTAAAACTATGTTGTGTAGGCTTTAGGTTACTATCTTTTAAGAACTGTCCACTGACAATAGAAATTGTCTTTTTCTTTTCTCTTTGCAGGAAGAAGATTTGGTGTTTATAGAGGAGGCAACATCATCTAATGTTATACACCACCTTCAGGAGGTACACAAGCAAAAGCTAAATTTAACATTGGCTATGTTTACATGACGCCTTTTGTTTCAACTGGAACAAAGTCATTCTGATTGATTGAATCCGAACGTAGTTTACATGAGCGATACATAAAGTGATCAGGTTGATGTGTGTTAATATGCCACAAGCTTCAAATTTTGATTATTTAAAATGCGCTCACTGCATGAATATTTAGTGTTTCCTGCTGTTTGCGCATACAATTCTCCTATATTGCTTCTTTTCTTTGTTTTAAAGAGCAGACGTAATATTGATCTATTTCGGGTTCTGATAAGGAGACGATGAGCACATGAACTGTTATGTCGTGCTGCTTATATTTATCAAACATTAAAAACGCCCAAAATAAAGCGTCTGTGGATGAGTATGAAAGATGGACTGATGAAACAACGAAAAATCTAATTCAATCAGATTACTAATGGATTATTTGGTTGTATGTAAACGTAGCCATTGTAAATGATCAATTACTTCTTAAAAAAAAAAAAAAAAAAAAAAAAAATTGGCCCTGCAAACATTTTGTCTTTAACTTTTAGGAATTTGAGACCCGGTGCCCAATATGCTTAGGAACCTTTCCAGTTTCTGACTTAGAATTGCATGCCAGCTTTTGTGGAGAAAGGTAATAGTAATAGTGCCTTGCAATAAAGCTTAAAGGGATACTGCACCGTTTTTTTCATATTAAACTATGTTATTCCCTTAACTAAGACGAGTTGATACATACCTCTCTCGTCTCAGTGCGTGCACTCAATCGCTCTGGCGCGCGGCGACACTTATCTTAGCCCAGTTCATTCATTAGGATCCAAACAGAGATGAAGTTAGAAGCGACCAAACACCTCCACGTTTTCCCTATTTAAATAGTTACACGAGTAGTTACACGACCAAGTATGGTGACACAAAATATAACATGGCGCTTTTCTAAGCGGGTAAAAAGGATAACTATAGTGTATGGCGGAATAGCACTTGGGACTCGGGAGCACTTCGACTTGGCGCAGTAAAAAGTCACGCTTGAAAAATCCTCTCCCCCTCTCACTTCTGTCATTAGAACCAACGTGACTTTTTAAATTAAATTAAATTAAAAAATTTAAATTAAATTAAATTTAAATTAAATTTATGCATTTAGCAGACGCTTTTATCCAAAGGGACTTACAGTGCATTCAGGCTATCAATTTTTACCTATCATGTGTTCCCGGGGAATCGAACCCACAACCTTGCGCTTGTTAACGCAATGCTCTACCACTTGAGCTACAGGAGCACTAAGACTTTTACACTAACACAATAAGACTTTTTACTGCGCCGAGTCGAAGTGCTCCTGAGTCCCAAGTGCTATTCTGCCATACATTATAGTTATTCTTTTTACCCGCTTAGAAAAGCGCCATGTTATATTTTGTGTCACCATACTTGGTCGTGTAACTACTCGTGTAACTATTTAAATAGGGAAAACGTGGAGGTGTTTGGTCGCTTCTAACTTCATCTCTGTTCATTGCTTCTGTAAATTATCATTGCTCTTAAAGTAAATTGCAAAGGATATATATATTTAATTCAGTGAGGAGGATGTGATTCGTCATGCAGCAGCACAGATAAATACCACAAAGACCTTTGAAATCTGTGTGTCACGAGACAACATGGTTGAGAGAGGTCTGAAGCTGTGGAAACGTCAAAAAATGGGAAGCCCAGTCAATCCCTTGAAAATCATCTTCCTGGGAGAGCCAGGAGTTGACACAGGGGCACTGAGGAAAGAATTTCTGTCCAGTGGGTAGTTTGCTTTAATCATACATTTAGTTGACATGTAAAATAAAAAAATATATATATTCCTAGATTTCATTATTCTAAAAATACAGTCTGTATCTGAAATATCACAGTTGAACTGTTTTTTTTCAATGCCCCTAACCGCCTAGCCTAATGATATTTAATCTTTTTTTTTATGGATTTAGCAATGGTTGCTGGCATTGAAAAACGTCTCTTTGAAGGTGATGCGAAGAAAGGAAAAACACCGAAGTACTCCCTCAATGATCTGGACAATGAGCTGTTCAAGTATGTGTCTTGCCATTGGATTTTGGGTTAACTTTATATTCAAACAATTCCTTCTAAATCATTGATGAAAGAAAAGTTTGGTATGCCATGAGGGTGGTATTCCAAACTTTTATGTCTTCTGCAGGAGAAAAGATTTTTTGAAGAAAGTTTCAGCTGTTTTTGTCCACATAATAAAAATCAATGATGTTTAAAACTCAACTGTATTTTATAATATACCCAAGTCAGATGAAACATTATTTTTTTTTTAAATCCTGTAGAAGAAAGAAAAGTTTGAATTTGCCTAAGTAAATACGTATTTTTCTTTTCTTTATTTGAAGTAACATAATAGTTCTTCTATATACAGACATTTATACAAGTATACAACTCTATATTAGTGCCAAGAACTGTTGTCCATATATAAAACAGTATATATTTCTAGAGTTGCAGGTGAAATATTTGCTGTGAGCATTGCGGAAGGAGGACCGCCACCACGGTTTATGCAAGAGTGGTGTTACGAATACCTTGTTACCGGTAACATCAAAAGGGATGGTGTACATGACACAGAGATATCACCACTAATCAAAATGGTAGGTCTGGTTGACTTCATTTCATTAGATACAAGTTCTCTATCCATAAGGAAATTAGTTTGCTGTTATCATGTTATAAAGCCACTGACAAATTGGTTTTGCTTTAAAAATCAGCAGTGAATCATGCCGTTTAATATTTATTAAAGGTAAAATTTTACTTGTAGATTGAAGATGCATCTGACCTGTCAAACTTCACAAAAGAAATCCTGGATTGTGGCTACACTGGACCGATCAACACTGACCACAAGGAAAGCATATTGAGGTATGTCAGACTCAGCACTGAGAAAAAAGGTTATGGTTCATTTACATAAGTATCAACACTTAACAGAATTACAATGCCTGCCGAGTTGTAATATGGTACATTTTAAAGCAGATGAAATTGAGCATTATAAAACGGTCAGTTCTAGTTTTAGATTCTGATTGGTCAATAGCTGTTTTAGAAGAATCAGAATCAGAAAGAGCTTTATTGCCAAGTATGCTTGCGCATACAAGGAATTTGTTTTAGTGACATAAGCTTCCAGTACACAAAAGACAACAACACAGTCAAAAAAATAAAAAATAAAAACCCTTTGCAGATAAATAAGTGTATAAACAATTGTGCTATAAATGATAATGGAATTAGATTGAGTAAGATGCAGAGATGTACTAGGATGAAGGGGTAACAAATAAATATAAGGATATTGCACATTTTTATTGTATAAGTGGGGAACATTTAACTGTTCATGAGGTAGATTGCCTGGGGAAAGAAACTGTTCTTGTGCCTGGCTGTCCTGGTATTTGCGGCTCTGAAGCGCCGGCCAGATGGCAAAAGTTCAAAGATGGGGTAACTTGGATGTGAGGGATCCAGAGTGATTTTCTGAGCCCTTTTCCTCACTCTGGATGTATACAGTTCTTGAAGGCCGTTCTCTGTAGTCTTCTGATGTCTGATTTTATTCACGATAAAACACTGCTATGACCGCTTCGCCCAACGATTCCATTTTTCTCTGCACAACACCCCTAGCAACCACACATAGCAACTTAAAAACATGTTTGATCTCATTGATATTGTTCCATTGAAGCTAGAGTATTGTGAGAGATCGAGTAAACCTGCATTTACATTAGACATAGCATTTTCCTTCAGGTCAGTCCTATATTCATAATTTTAAAAAAAAATCAGTCCACTGTGATATCTTGTCCATTTAACAGTCATGGAGTTTTCTGTACCTATAGTCATCTGTCAGTTGCGTCTTCCTTCTCTGTGATCACACGTTTGAGTCCTTTCAATATAAAAGTCTTCTCTACTGACTGACTCACTCAATAAGACAATCTTTGCCGCCATCTATTGGTGAAATAATGTATGTAACTTCTGTTGCGGTTTATGATCAGGAACTATTTTTTCCAGCGGAAGGAAGGCTTTAAGTGATTTTACTTCATGATAGTTGCATAGATAAATATTTTTCTGCTTTAATATTTGTATTGTGTGGAAACCGTTTTCTAAAAGCAATAAGGTACGAGAGGCTGCGCTGTATCAGGAATAAGTCACAGCTGAAGGGGTTGCAGGCACTTAACAACGCCCTTATTCACGATACAGCACATCCTCTCGTACCTTATTACTTGCATATCAGACTCGCAATTATAGACTTGTTTGATGGGAGCTATGAGTCTTTCTCATAGGTCTTTCTATATATACAGACTCATACATTATAATTGTTCTTTAAACAAAAAGGAATTCATTTAAATTATGTACATGAATTGTATAATTTGTGTTGTTTTGAATGCCCTGTTTTTAAATTTGAAGCATTTTAATGTTTTATTTTTGTCTTTATTCTTGTTTTGCCAGAGCTCTTGCTCTACATATTACTACAAAACGCATCCCAATGCTGCAACAACTGCGTGTGGGCCTTGAGAGATACGATCTAATCAAAGTCATGCAGAAAAAGCCACAGGAGTGTCATGATCTCTTTGTCATAGGATATGATGACAAAGTATGTAGAAATTCTGTTTTGAGCGTTTTAGGTTTTTTTTTTTTTTTTTATTGTCACAAATTACAAATGTTAAAATACATTTTTATGCTTTTTCTTTTTGGTGTTAAGGTTGACTCCCATTACATTTTATATCCCACCTGGCCCCAGAGATGAGCCCAATGGGTTCGATTAAACAAGTGAAAGAGTCAAAAATCATGGAATTCTTTCAAGATTTCCTACTTGAACTTGAAGGTATGGACTTAAAAAATGTTTTATGTGCTATGTTATTTGATAACCAGGTGTAAATATGCTACTGTAGTTCCCAATGTAAAAGAGTATAAATAAACTAAAACAGTAATTGTCATTACATCTCTTTATTTCTTCTGAAGACACACAACCAGAAGACGCAGCAGCAGGAGAAAACTTGTCTGTGCCAAAGATAATGCAGTGGATGACTGGGCAAGCTCACACGCATCTGCTTGTGTCAGAAAGGGAGAAGTTTAATATAGTGTTTAAATTTGACCATTGCTGTCTACAGCACATGCCAAACCACACTGTGTGTTACCCAATTGTCAGTGCTTGCACCAATACCATAACATTTCCTGTTGTTCATATGGTAGATTACGAGTCTTTCAAAACACTCATGCAAACTGCTGTTACATATGGGGCAAGCTTTGACAGAGTGTAATGTATATCAAAGCATTCTCTTTAATTGCGTTATTCTTTGTAAAATTTTTAAAGGGGTAGTTCATCCAAAGATGTAAATTCTGTCATTGATTACTCAACTTCATGTTTTTTCAAACCTGCAAGACTTAGTTCATCTTCGGAACACAAATGAATGTGTTTTTATTGAAATCTGAGAGATTTCTTTCCCTCCATTGACAGCTACACAACTACCACTTTTAACGCTTCAAAAAGTTAATAAAGAGATAAAAACTAATCCATATGAATTTGGAGTAAACTACTCAAGTGGGGATATGAAATTTTGGATATTTTGAATATGGATATTTTGCAGTCTTTCTGAAACATCAGAGTGGTAGTGTTGCTGTCAATGGAGGGACAGAAATATCTCAGACTTCAATAAAAACATTCATTTGTGTTCTAAAGATGAACAAAAGTCTTACAGGTTTGGAACAACAAGAGGGTGAGTAATCAACAACAGAATTAACATTTTTGGGTGAACTAACCCTTTAAATGCATGTAAGGGGAAATAATATAAATTTGTATTTGGTGTACATTTAAAAAAAAAAAAATCAAATATATCAGCCAATTTCTTGTGGGAGCCACAAACAAGTTCTAATAAAAAAAAAGTTTCTTATTGCAATTTATTTTTGTCGTTTTTTTTTTTCTCATTAAGGCAAAATACTTAAATTAAAATCAACTTAATAAATTACATTTAAGACAAACCATACAGCAGGAGCCCTTTTTTCATACATATACTGTTACGAACTTTAAAAGTAGGGAATGTACCGTAACATTTATATATTAATATGCTGCTGGATGTGAAGTGAGGTGGAAGAACATGACAAACAATATTTGAAAGAGAAAAATTAATAAAAGCCAAAGCCACTAGATCCAGTAAAATAAGAATGTGCGCTATGTACAATGTGATAAATATAAACAAACAAATCAGTCCGCTACAGAAAACTCGTTCCACTACAAAGAGCTCAGTTCACTACAGAGAGTTCAAATCGCGATCGAGAGAAAGCATGAACGAACACGCCTAGGCTTTATATATTTATAACATTAGATTTAAAGTTAATTGACATGCTTGTACGTAGATGTCATAGCCAAAGCAAGTGGACTCAACGCTGGGGTTCACTTGATTCTGTAAAGTAGCAAAATCTTCAGGTGACAAGGGGCAAGGTATCTCTGGGACAATGACTCCATGTTCAGAGTCAACACTCTGTGGATTCTGGAAGAATAATTCCTCTGCTTGCAAAATCTGGGTGGGAGGGAGTGACCGGCATTGATTACAAGAACAATCATCTTACAAAGTACCATAAGGCAGTATGTTTTATCTATCTTAAGTAATGCATACCTCTGCAAAATCAGGCTCTGACACAGGTGCTTGCAACATCCCAATATTCCAAAGTTGATTCGGTGACAAATTTCCCTCCGTTCGCAAGGGATGACAGTTCCACATCTCTATGAAATGCTGCAAATCTGTATGTATTCTGGGGATGAAAACATATCTCACACAGAATAGGTGAACAGCATTAGACAGGTCAATTAATCCCTCCTCTTCCAAGCTGTGGAGAACATTGTAGTAACTTGATGTTACAGCAGTCCAAACATCTCTCCATAGCCGTTCCACTCTAAGGCAGAGAAAAGTGTAAGGTGTTGATTTAACGGCAAAGCATTTTAAAAGGTTTACATAAAAAATAAAAAAAAGTGCAAAAAAAAAAAGTATAAGAAAAATACATTAACCATGCTCTCCTATTTAATTACCTCTGGTTATGCACGCTTTTGCCAGCAATAAAGCTGCCACGGCCAGTTCCTCGCACAGTAAACATGCACCGAGCAATGTCTACATTCTCAACCCCTTGGTCTGCTCGTACTCTAAAACAGTCAGAAAGAGCAGTTTTTGATTATTAGAAGTATTATGTGTGTTGGTTCCAAGTCAAGAGCCTTAAATCTACAACCTAGGGCTGCCCAATGTATTGTTTTATCATCGATATTGCGATGTGCACATCCATGATAGTCACATCACCAAACTCGGCTCAAACAATCTTTATAGCACGGGCAGTTCCAGTACCTGATTATGACTGGGTACTATGAGTAATCTGTAAAAAGAGTATCTTACAAAAAACTTTTTCTTCACAATATTTATGCTCACAGTAAATCTGTAAAAAGGGTAAAAACAAAGTTTTTATATGAAAAAGGATCTTATACAGATCTTTTATTAACCATGTTCCTTTGAAAGAAAAGGTTTGTAACATAATGTGGCTCTTTTTCTGGATACCTTATGAAATGTTTAAAACTGTAGTCATAAGATCGATAATTATCAGTGGGACCATTTTTGTAAAGAATTTGTGAGAATTCAATCTGTATAATGTGCATACCTTGATGGCCATCCATTTTTTTCTACTCCATCCATGAAAAACCCAAAAGCTGTTTTGGCTTTGTTATTCCCAGCAACATCCAGGTAAAAGATCTGTTCAGGAGTTGGACACAACAGCATAATATTGATATGCAAGATATACAAGAGAAATGATGAAGGGTTGATTAATAAATATGCACCTTCCTTGAAAAGCCATCAACAGCCCCAAAAATCACTATGTTGTACCTATAAAAAAAAAAAAAGCCAGTAATCACACAAAAAAAGAAAAAAAAGAATTTGATGATCAGTCTCTTCTGAATTTCTTTGACCCAAAATATAGCAAAAACAGTAATATTTTGTGAAATACTTTGACAATTTAAAATATAAATATTTTTTACATTATAAATGTCTTTACTGTCAATTTTGATAAATTTTATGCATCATTGCTGTGTATTAATATTAATTTCTTTTTTTGAACAGTAGTGTGTAATGTTACAAAATATTTTATTTCAACTTAACTGTTCTTTTGAACTTTCTATTCATCAAAGAATACAAACAAATTTGTACATAAAAGTTTTCAACATTAATAATGATAAGAAATTTTTCTTGAGCATCGACTCATAATGATTTCTGAAGGATCATGTGACACTGAAGACTGGAGTAATGATGCTGAAAATTCTGCTTTGTTCACAGGAATAAATTACACTACTATATATATATTCACATAGAAAAAAGTTATTTTACATTGTAATAATTTCACAATAATATTGTTTTAACTGTATTTTGGATCAAATAAATTCAGCTTTCATGAGGCCAAGAGACTTTTTTTCTAAAATATATTTTAAAAAAAATCTACAGATCCCAAACTTTTGGTATGTATAATGAGATTTAGCGATATAACATCAACATCACAAATTACACAAGACAAACGTATGGTAAAGCTATGATTAACATTTAATTAAAAATAAAAGTATTAAAAATTACCTTATCAACTTATGATTCGTGTCTATATAGACAAGAGACAAAGGAGCAGGAACAGAGTATGTACGTCTTGCGACGCATGACAGCTGGATCATCCTTGAAAGTACTCCTGCACCATCCACACGTTGCAAAGACATTTTTACTCTTCTCCATGTAACTCGATGTCCCATTGCTTGTAGAGACCCTTTCACCAGCCTGTATCCCGCATGAGGTGTTCTTCCCTTTATAGATCTAACCTTCTGATCAAGTTCATGATCAGAAAGATCAGAATAGTTGCTCCTAACAGACAGACTTTCCTCTTTCATTCGCCTGTATAAGGTTGATCTTGAAATGCCATGCACTTCGGCCAAAGAGGCCAGAGGTAAGTGCATGCTGAGCAAGTCTTGGAGAGTTTCTTTTTGTATGTTTAGTCTGGGACGCCCCACACTTCCACTCCATTCAGGTACAGCTACATTGTCCAACAATGGAGGGACAACACTCTTTGAAAGATAATTGGCAATAACTTCATTTAACTGTTCTAGAGCATCCACCACACCCTGGGGTATGTCTATATATGATGCTCCAGCTCAAACAAACTGTAACTCCTGACAGCAAACAAATTGGAGATATTCAAAGTCAATGGGATGCCTATTAACAATGCAACCAAGTCTATCCACAGACCTATGCAAAATCTGCAATTGTGTAGTCCTGCAAAGAGAGACATTTAAAAACAAAATTAGCTGATGTAACAAATACATAAAATTCAGAAGCATATATATTAACTGTGCACTCAGTTTTTGACTAAATCAAAATTAAGTTAATTGATCACAAATTACAATCACTGTTATTTCTTTACTTAAAGGTACTATGTAACTTTTGGAGTTCTAGAGACATGCAGTTTCGTTAACAGACTCAATGCACTTGTGCTAAATAATCTATCAACTCAATGTTTGATCCAGAGTTTTCAGAATTATGCTCCAAATGGCGTGACGTCACGCGGGACGCCTATATTTTTACCCCAGAACCTAGGCCCAACTCTACGAACATCGAAAATAGTGCCTCTCAACCTTTACGCTGAGAAAATCCAAATGTGATTATGAATGTCAGCTCAGCTAGCAACACTGGACATCGACCACACGGCAAACGTTACTAATGGTGGCTCTGGCTGCTAGTGTTGGCTAACGTTAATAAAATCTAGTCAACGGTAACACTAACTACAGACTGGTCTAGCCAACGTTAAGTATTTAAATGGGACAGCATAAGAAGAGAGAATCATTCAGTTCACTTGTCACTGCGTTTATGATATTAAATTAGTTATCTTACCCAGTAAACGACCTGTTGCTCGCCATTCTCGCTTCTCTTATCTTCTCGGTGGCAGCAGCAGCAGCGGCGGGAAACCGTAGTGGGCGTGGCCTATTTGTCACTTTAATCGAGGGTGACCAATAGAAAAATGCCTTTCGTCCTGGTTGGTAGAGACCGCCCACTGAGCTACAGCTTCACGTGCAAACAAAACTTTTCAATTCGCAAAACTTTTCAACTTGCAAAACTTTTCAGCTTGCAAACCTATTCACCTCGCAAGCAAAATATTTTGACCCGCAAAAAAGACAGCAGAAAAGAGAGCAAAATGTGTGGGTTTGGGATAAAAAGTTCTCGAAGTGCACAAGGAAAAATAAAGGTTTTCAAAGATTTACACGCACTGCAAATAATTCTGTTATCAACTTCTTTATTTTTGAGCCTTAAGAATACTTTTTTGCAATATATATATATTTTAGTTACAAAATAATTAGTTTTACTCTCAAACACAATATGTTTGTTTGAATAAAAAAGACACAAAAGAAACTCCATAGGGTATGAGATTCAACCGATTCATTCAAACGGCTGATTCATTTAGGAAAGCATTTGATTTGACAGCGTTAATGAGTGAATCACTGAATCGTTTGTATCAATAGATTCGTTCAAAAAGCTGATTCATTCAATAAGTAAACACGGTCCATTGCTCAGAGATGCAAAACAGTGCTCTGATCTTTGTCTGGAACTATTTTCATTGGCAAAATTGAGCAAAAACAAGCAATATTATGTCTACAATTGCTTTACTGAACTTGTATAAAATGATTATTAAATGTGTTCATGCTGATATCTGCAGAAAAACGGTACTCTTCGCGTGATATAGATTAAGTTAACTATATTAAATTATATAAGTATAAAAAGCATACAGAAGCATTTTTGCCTTCTACAATTTAGAATACATTGAATTTTGAGTTTAAAGACTAATAAATAAACGTACCTGCACTCCGTGTGTGATTTGGTGATATAACCTAAAGTTACTTGATAATGTCAGATCGCACATAATTACAATTTACAACAACACGTACCATATTTTTCGCAGACAATGCTGTATCGCACACCCCAAACTCCGCTTGAGTGGAAAATAACATTCCGCAGTTGTACGTACTTGTTTGCACATGAACAAAGGTGTTTTTTGCAGACGACAGACCACTGATTCGTCAAACCTGCTTTCCTGCAGTCCTTGTTCTTCTGACTATTTTGTAATAAGTAACGAATATTCTTCGGGGAAATGTATTGGAGTAAAAGTATACATTTTAATTAGGAAATGTAGTGGAGTAAAAGTAAAAGTTCGCTGAAATATAAAAACTCAAGTAAATTACAGATACTCCCAAAAAATACTTAAAGTAGCCTACTGTAACAAAGTATTATTACTAAGTTATATTACACCACTGGATAAACTACTATGCAACGTACAATTAACCTAGCCAGAAAAGTGCACTTCTAATGTTTAAGGGTCATTTTAAAACAAATAGAAAATAGAACAGCACTTTTGCTAAATTTAGTTAGTACACCTGAGGTTGACAATCGGCATTTTTTACGCATCTCCTTAACTAATAATTTAATGAAAAAGAAAATAAGGTTTGGTACCCTGTTCATGGAAACTGAATTGTATATTAGCAATGTATTTACTCATGATAATAGTATACACAAGTATACAATAAATATTTGTTTAATGCATAATGAACAACAAAGGAGCAGATGTATCTGATTTTTTACTTAAAAATTGCATACTTAAAATCAGGTTGTAAATGGTAACTTTTATGCACTGTATGAATCCCATAATTCTAAAATAGCAAAAACACTGCAACATAAGCATAACTCTAATCTTGTATGCATTACTGTATTATTAACAAAGAAAATAAACATAGTCAGGGATTGGAAATCAAAAAAAAATATAGTGCAACTTCTAGCAGCATTGTTATCTGCCAAACCAGTGTTGATTACAAAGAAGAAAAAAAGCACTTGGAATAGGTTATATATTCAAGTATTTTTGCAAATAGAGGAAAGTACATAAAAATCAAATTTCTGCTGGTTCTCTATTGACTGTGTCCCAGTGCAAGTCGCTGCGCCAATATCTTGAAATTTTCCAATTAATACGGCCTCACGATTTTCATGGAAATGTAGTTCTGTAAGAATAAAAATGCACATGATATAGTGATTCTCACAGGTACTTTGCTTATGATAATTTGTTTATTTAGTAACAATGTTTGGAAAAGACTTACAGGGAAGGAATACAAGAGGATTCCAATAAACAGGATCACCAGTATGAGAAATATGAGACCAATGAAGAGCCATTTGTATCTGCGCCATATTATGAACTTCATGGTCTTGCATGGATTTGTGAACCAAAGGAAGGACGTATCTGGACGGCTGTTTGAACAAAGTACAACATACAGTATTACTCACATTATCTAATCAAGCATGATACTGAATGGCCAAACATTGATATTCTCATACTTTGGAGGATCTAGTTTGGGGTTCATGTTGGGTTCATCTCTTCCTTTCCCAGCTGGTCTCTCTTCTGCCTCCGTCTCTTCCACCACTTCCAGTGTCATCTCCACTTTACCCTAACGCCACAAAGAGAACAGTCTTTACCATTTGTACTTTACACATGCAGTATGCGTCATGTATCTTATTTTTAGCAGTATGCTTGCAAGCTACACTCACAGCAAGGATTTTTTTGCCATCTTCCTCCATGGCACAAGGCCACCAGCCTCTCACTGACTTCTGGGAGAAGAGTGATGTAGGCGTGAGGTTTTTGCCTGTTTGGGTTAGCATGCTTAGAGAGCACTTTTCCGGGGTCTTGGCTGGAGGGATGAGGTGAAGCATATCCAACTCCACCGTGCCTGTTGTCAAAAGCCAATTGCCAAAAACATGAAAATTGCCATGAAAAAAAGAAAGATTAAACATCTAGTGGGTATAAATGTTGATTCGAAGAAGAAAATTCACCTAAGTAATCATCCAAGGAGAATTTGTCATTGTCCCAGATCTGAATGATCAGTTTAGGAGGGATCCTGAACTCAGTTTTGTCTAGGTTCCAGAAGTGATCCTGGAAATGAGAACACATAGTTTGTTGTGATTTATCAATGAATGAAAACACTTCATACAACATTTATTTACACTTTTCCAAACCACTAACCTTTCTAGACACAAGACACAACTGTTCTGCTGGCAAATAATCAAAGCCAAAGACAAATCTCCAGTTGAAATATCCATCTCCATCTAAAGACCTGTAATGGACATCAGTTTTCTGCTTGTCCTCTTCCATACCTGGCATCCACCTATAAAGACATACAATACTGTTGATAAGTTTCGGGTAGGTATGATTTTTTTTTTCAATGTTTATGAAAATAGTCTTTTATGCTCACCAATGCTGCATTTATTTGATCAAAAATACATATAAACAGTAATATTGTGAAATATTGAAACATTACAATTTTAAATAATTTATTTTACTACATTTAATCTATTTTAATTTATTTGAAATTGTAATTTATTCCTGTAATGGCAAAGCTGAATTTTCATTCATTACTCCAGTCTTTAGTCAGTGTCACGTGGTTCTTCAGAAATCATTCTAATATGCTGTTTTGATGTTCAATAAATATTTCTTCTTACTATTGATATTGTAAACAATTGTGCTGATTAATATTTTTGTGGAAACCCTGATACACTTTTTCAGGATTAATAGCAATACTGACACTTTTAATAAATTGAATGCATCCTTTCTGACCAAAGTGTTAATTTCTTTCAAAAATACTTAGTGATCCTGAACTTTTGAACAGTAGTACTATGCTAATTTTATAATCAACATATTACCCTTTCACATAGATGTCACTCATGTTTTCTCCTGTGATGCTGGTTTCGTCCAGGATAACTTCGGTCGTATTCCAAACAATGGCTCGCAGGAAATACCTTCAATGTAAAGGGACACATTACAACATCAGTCACACATAAGTAGTTTTACAGTTGTGAGGAAAAGTAGATGGTACTTTTTGGGTTTCCGAGGAGTGATGTCACAAAGGGGTCCTGGAATACCAAGGTTTTTGGGGAATATTTCAACCCACATCTGGATTTTGCCCTGCAAAGGTAAAATGAACATGAGTGACACAGACAGTACTTCTGGATAAAATCACTGCAAAGTTTTTGAGTATGTATTAGAAAAGCTGAGGATGTGGGGACTGACCTGAGAGAGAGTGGGCTGGTAGGTGCTGCACAGGGTCCTGGTCTCCACATGCTCTGGGACGAGGCCTTGCCTCCTCAACACATGCAAGCAGATTCGCTCCTTAGGTGGGCCCAGATGTGGATGGATGGTTTTATTGGCCTCTATGAGCAAAGTAATATCCATTTGTGTTTTCATTGCTTATTTACTGTATTATGAAATGCTTATTTAACAATATATGTTGCTGAAAGTTCCACACCAAAGTATAAACGCAACATACATCATGTACACTTGTGCTGAATCAGGTAAAACTACAGTAACAACAAATTGTACCTTTATTTACTACATAAGGGGTTCTTAAGTTCATATTCAGACTATCTGACTAAGTCTCATATGTGACCCTTGACCACAAAACCAGTCTTAAGTCACTGGGGTATATTTGTAGCAATAGCCAAAAATACATTGTATGGGTCAAAATTATAGATTTTTATTTTATGCCAAAAAATCATTAGGATATTAAGTAAAGATCATGTTCCATGAAGATATTTTGTAAATTTCCTACCATAAATGTGTTATATACTTCATTTTTGATTAGTAATATGCATTGCTAAGAATTCCATTTGGACAACTTTTTTTGCACCCTCAGATTCCAGATATTTAAATAGTTGTATCTCGGACAAATATTGTCATATTCTAAAAAACCATACGTCAATAAAAAGCATTACTTCTTATTATCAACATTGAAAACAGTTGTTCTGCTTCATATTTTTTGGAAACGATGATACATTTTTTGATGAATAGAAAGTACAAAAGAACAGCATTATTTAAAATCTCTTTGAAAATATTTTGAAATAGAAATCTTTTGTGACATTATAAATGAATTTGCTGTCACTTTTAAATCAATTTAATGCATCTCTTCTAAATGATATTATATAAACTACCGTTCAAAGATGTTTATAAAATTTCTTTAAAAAAAATGTACTGACCCCAAACATTTGAACAGTAGTTTATGTACATGATGTTGAGGTCAAGACAAGGTCTAATAGTTTGAATAAGCATACCCAGTTCATCTAGTCTGTAATCTCGTCCTCCAAATGACAGGAAACTTCCATCATCTGCAATTTGAGGAGCAGGAATTCCTCTCATCCTGGCTAGATTCTCTAGGATCTGAGATGGTTTGAGCTGGTCCCTCCACTGGTTCACACCAGATCTTTTTCAAACATATTTCAAATATCACAATATCAAGTACATGTAAATGTCTAGTAACAGGCAATGAGATGATAAAACTTTATGTGAAAAAGTGGCCACTGGTAAGATAAACACTTACACACAGTAAGATTTTGGGATTCCACAATGTGAGCCAAACCGAGAAAGAAGTCGATTCTCAAGGTCTATGATTGTTTCTCCAACCTTCTCATCAGAGCTAAGCAGGTCATAATCATAGATGGAAATCTTCAAGTCCTTGTCTTGTGGAATGTAGCAGCTCAGTTCAAACACTCTGTGAACAAATGTTAAAATCGTTTTTTTAAAAATCTCAACAGCAAAATCAGAAGTACACAAATATCTGTATGTAAATGCATCAGTATTCATATTCTCACCTTCCAAATTCTGGATTTAGAGTGTTTGGTTTGTAGTGATCTCTGTCATCAATCGTTTTCTTCCCCAGATAAAGCTTGATGTAGGGATCACACTTCAAAAAGAAAGCATATGAACATGTTACATGTCAAACATGTCAAATGTGATACTTTGTAAACCTTCCTTCAAAGTCTTTTATTGTTTTACTTGTGAACTGGCTATATACTCACCATGCCATTGTTGTCTTTCGGCTGCAGGTCAAGGCAGCGTATGATGTAGATTCTGACCAGGCATTCCTGAGGACAGCTCTCAGGCAGCTCCCTAAACTGTCGTGGTGGGTCTGAGACATTTTGGGTCATCTGACAAGGGATACACTCGAAAGGATCCCTGTGAATATAGTCATACCATATCATCAAGTCAAATTTGCTTGGTTAGATGTCGACCAGTAGATGGCACTCTAATATAACCTATACTCTTTTTGTTGCTTTTTTTGTGTGTCCAAATTCTCTCTCCAACTTTTCTCCATGTTTAGAGTTGTCCAGAATCCCCTCTATTTGTAAACTTGCCTTGTAGCAAATGCTCTCAAAATGTTTTCATTATTACATAATACTTCAGACCAGTAGGGGAAAAGTTCTTTCTCAACATCCTGAGATTAAATGCCTTACACAAGGTCACAATAGTCATAGGGCGGGTTTGTAATACCCGTAAAGTCTCCCCTACTTGGACTGAACCAGCAACCTTTGTGTTAGCAACCTAGATAATTAATGACAAGGAAACTACCACCCCTTATAAAAAAAAGCCACTCAATTCAAAAGCAAAGGAAGCTCAGTGCATAGCTGACTGGCACAGACTTGCCTTGAACTCTCCCACTACAGAGGGGTCTTCCCCTTCATCTTCGGTTTTGCCCCTCTGTAACTTGAATGTAGTGCTGAAGTCTGTCAGCCCTCTGAATTCTGGGACCACCTCAAGCTCTGTGTTATAAACCTGAAACAGACAAATTTTAACACTGTTCAATTACATAACAATGGTCATACCTTATCTGCTTTGAAACATATGCAGGATGCAAATATCTAAACAGGATGGTAAGCCTGGGCAAGTAAACTCACTGTTAAAGTGTCATATCCTTTCTGGAGATAAGGGCCGCACTTTTCTTGCTCGTTAATGGAGGCATAGAATTTGCTCCACCAGTCCACTGTATCCTCTTCCTACAATAGATTGTGGTATAATAGAAGTGAGTTTGTCTTTAAGATGCTGTAACAATCTGTCCGCAGCTATTTGTGCCATAATAGCATAGTTTCCAGACGGTTATATAATGACAGAAAAGGCTATTTATTTTTCTTTCTACTGGCAGTGGGAAAACCACAAATGAGTAGCAATAGAAAACAAGATGTAGACTAATTATCATAAGGGTTGCAAATATATGAAATTGCTCAGATCTGTTCACTGTACCTGTTTAGAAGGGCTGGGCATTCTGTCCCCCATATCAATGACAACATGTCTGGGAGCTGCAGACATCATGGCCACTGAGACATACACATTATACAGATGAGATAATTAAAGTGTGTATATATGGAATCATATATGTTTATATGGACTAATATATACAGTAATATATTAATTCAAAATGAATTGAAATACAATGTTACCCTTGGCGGACATTGCCACCTCGGTGGTTACTATGTAAGGATCACATCTGAACTCCTCCAGGGAGTTTATAGTACACTGTCCAACGACTGGTTTCCGACCAAAGGGTCTGTGGTCAATAACTTTTGAGCACAATGGGCGGAGTGTACATCTCATCTTTATGGAGAAGCTGAAGAGAAAGAGAGAGAGAGAGAGAGTGGTTGTGTGTGAGAGAGAGACAAAAGGTGTGAGAGAGAGACAAAAGATCCTAACAGAGACTGTTAGGATCTGCTTGTTCAAAACCAACAACGCTTCACTTACAAACAAAACTACTTTGTATTTGTGTGTGTGTTTTTACTTTATGTACAGTATTAGGATCAAAACATACTTAAATCTGGAAGAAGGGCAGATTTAATATACAAATCATGGTCTTTTAAAAAACAAGATTTTTAGTGATGATGCTTGTCCAAGCAGCAAAACCTGCCTCCACAATCCTAGTGTTCTGAGTCAGTTGTTGTTATTCTTGGTTGCTACAGTGTTCTTGATGGTTGTTAGGGCATTAATTGCTTACTGACCTATGTTAAAAGAGACCACTCTAAAGTCTCTCTAAAGTGGTATTCTTAGTCTGTGGTATTTTTTTAGCCCATTTCTCATTCCTAAAAATAAAAAGTATAGTTAATCTATGCACAACACCCTAGTTTCTTTAAATCTCTAACCATTAAAATGAGCAAAAGCACCATAGCACAGCTTGCAATTGTGGGCCATTCTGTTCATGAGAGAAGCTGGAAATAGAGCTGAAGGCTCTCTAAGATTTTTGTGGCAAAAATCCTTCTATCCCATGTTTTGTATACACACATTTCAGCATTTTTTTAGGTTAGTGAAAGCTATTTCTTTGGGTTAAGGAGGTGCTGTACCACTTTGAGGAACAGGACAGATCCAGGAAAGTTGGGATTTTTCTTGATGTTTTTGATGATTGCAGTCTGAACAGTCTGCCCTCCACATTCAACTATAAGGCTGGGGGGAGGACACTGTAGCCTGTGTGAGCCAGCTCTTCATGTTCCTTAAACCCCAGGCCAGGATCTGTCAAAACACACAGTATGAAGACACTGGCAGTAAATTTTGTTTGGTTTCAGCTCATTATTCGTAAGGATGACTGCCTTACCTCGATTGCGGTGAGTTGCACCACAGGCCTGATTCCCTGCGGAACCATGTACAGATTCTCACTTCTTCGAGGTGGGACCAGAGGAAGGTTAACGTCATTTGCCTGAGGTCGACAATGAACAGCATAGTGGATAAGCAAATGATAATGGTGCTATGTTTAAAGGGTTAGTTCACCCAAAAATGAAAATTTGGCTGTGTTTTACTCACACCCCCGAGGCATTCTAAGTGTATGTGACTTTCTTCTTTCAGACGAATCCAGTCGGAGTTATATTAAAAATTGTCTTTGATCTTTCAAGCTCTATCATGTGCAGTCAGCGGGTGGTGCATTGCTTTCAGTCCAAAAGAAGTGAAATAAAAAGTGCTCTTCCATTAAATAAAAAAAAAGTGTCTCAAATGGCTCCGGGGGGGTGAACAAAGGCCTCCTATAGCGAATTGATGCGTTTTTGTAAGAAAAATATCCATATTTAAAATGTAATAATCACTTGAATCTAGCTTGCGCTCACTGTTGTAAACAGAAGCAGCTCCGGGGGAATGACGTATGAGGTCAGCATTGCACATGCACCGCTGAGAAGTGACGCACACGGAAATGCAGCAGAGAGATCAAAAGAAAACAACGGTCACTAATAATAAGTACAAAATGAAGATTTATAAAGAAGAATGTCGGAGGATTTCGATATAAGCCAAGAGGAGACTGGGGTTTCCTTTGCTAAAGTAAGGAAACTTTGCTTCTTTTGATCCTGTAAACAAATATTGGTTTTCACGAGACTCACCAGCACATGCGCAAAGCTGACCTCATACGTCATGCTCCTGGAACTGCTTCTGTGTACAACTGTTGCACAAACTAGATTAAAGTGATTATTACGTTATGAATATGAATATTTTTCTTACAAAAACACATCGAGTCGCTAAACGAGGCCTTTGTTCACCCCCTGGAGCTGTGTGGGAAACTTTTTTATGGATGGGCACTTTTTATTTCACTTCTTTGGGACTGAAGCAATGCAACACCTGCTGACTGCAATAATAGATCTTGAAAGATCAAAGGCAATTTTTAATATAACCCCGACTGGATTCATCTGAAAGAAGAAAGTCATATACACCTAGGATTCCTCGGGGGTGAGTAAAACAGCCTAATTTTAATTTTTTGGGTGAACTAACCCTTTAAGAGTCACACTATTGGTGACAACAGTTAGGCCATTCGGTAAAACTGCAATTCTCTAGTTGCACGTTTCCTTGGTAGTGGTGATTTAGCTAAATTTTCACAAAACATACTGGCTACACCCTGAAAATCTGAAACTGCAGACAATCCTATGATTACAAAACAGTATTTAGATTAGTAACTACTGTTTATATGGACAGAAGACAATGAGTATTCTGCTAAATATATTTACATCAAACACATTTGATTCTAAACTACTGTTTTCAAAACATTTTTAATAAAAAAAACAACCATATGTGTTTAGGTTTTTACTCTATAAGGTTTACATTTTTTCTCAACTTCCATCACTGCATTATCGACACTATTTTCCTGTTCAATACTGTAAAGCTGCTTTGACACAATCTGTATTGTATAAAGCTCTATGCATATAAAAGTGACTTGACTTGACTATAGATAATAAATGTTATATGATAAAAAAATTATATATGATAACAATATATATTAATAATAAATACATTCAGTCATGTTTTTAAAGTGTTATTAATGTATGGGTAGCAGGGTTATTATTGTTAACTAAAACAAAAATTATCAAAAAACATTTTTGTTAATGGAAATAAAGCTTACAGTACGTATATATCATTAGGTAAAAAGTATTTCAGTGAGTTGCAAAGGCAACATTTTTTTTTTACATTTTTGTTTTAGTTGTTTAGGTTTAGTTTAAGTTTGGCACCAAAATTACTACTGGAAACCAAACTAAAACTTAATTAAGCCTCAATAGTATATTAAAAGAAAACAAAAAATAATACACAATGACAAAAGCACTAAAAGAAAGTTAAAACAAAATCTGAATGTATAGTTATTAAAATTAAAAGCTAATTCAAATAAAACTATAACAGTATATAAAGGTAATTAAATAACACTGATGTATAGTGGCGGAGAAACAATATTAACACACGACAAGTAAGAATAAAAACAACCTTATCTTTGAGCAAGAGCTCCAGCTGCCTACCAGCATTTCTCCTGCATTTCGTCCTTCATGGTGATGGGGAACCAGAGGAGTTTAGGTGTTAATGGCGTGGCAGGGTTTAGCTTCACTACTGGAGGACACGTGCAATCTGCCCATCGGCTCATCCTTCCCAATGCAACACATCCATGGGTCAAGATCAACATGCAGCGCTTTTTGAAGATTCCCCGAAGGCCAGAGTTTTTTGGATTAACAGAGAGTCATACCACTTGGTCATTATCATAAACTTCCAGAACAACACTGGGTGGGTTATGAGGCGATGGTTCTGAGGGTCTCCGTTAGATTTCAATGTCATCAAAAATAAGGGTTTGATCCCATGTGGGGTTGAGACTGGACTTCACACTCTCTGTAGTCTTGCTGACATGCAAGAATGACACATACACATAGGGATCTGTAAAAAAAAAAAAGATCAGTCAGACGATATTTATAATTAAAAACATGTGTAAGGTGAATTGTGTTCATATTAAATGAAAAATTCCTCACCAGAAAAGCTGTCTTTGTCCATAGGCAGAAGATTCTTGGCTTGATATGCATAGACTCTGAGATGATAGATGAATGACTCTGTTCGCAAGATACAGTTTAAAATAACAAATATAGTCACATTGTTATAAAGTCACAATTACGAAACAGTAATATATATGTATATAAATACAAATCAGCATATTAGAATACACTGAAGAATGAAGTAATGGGCTGCTGAACTTTGAACGGTAGTGGTAACAGTAGAGTAATTTAAAGCAAGCTAGGTGTTTTTGGTGCTTCCCTTTTGTATTATAATACCATTAATCAGCACCACTAACTCAGGATTTCTATTGGCTCCCTAACTATTCTTGTTGTTTATTTTTGTGCAGATTGTCAGGGAAGAGGAGGGGCGTGTTAGTCTCAGAGATATAATCAGTGTAGAGAATTTAGAAGGAGTTCTTTAATCAGTAGGGATGTATAAACATTACTCACTGTCAAATCTGCAAAACACAGTGGGTGTGTTGGCACCGAAGAGTTTAGCCGGGTCCGGTCTTTTTGCTGCCTTTCCCGTCATCATCTATTCCCTATCAGCAAATAAAAAAACGTGAGGAAGAGGTGGCTTTTTTAAAACATTCAACATCCTTCAATATAAAGCTCTAAATAAAATAAGTCATGTAATTTTTAATCAAACAACAACCACAGGAAAGGTTCAAAAACAAACAATAATACATTTAATCCTGTTTAATCCTGTGTTAGAGATAAATAAATGAACAAATACAGTATGTCTAAGTTGTCCCCCTACCCAAAACAGAATCTATTTCAAAACAACTAGTTCTGACAGTCATTTCAAGACAATCAGTGGACTAACCAAAGCCCCTTCCAGATAAAGATAGCCGACGGGCCCACAACGTTCAGCTGGCGCCCATTTTTTCCTCCTCCAGCGTCTGCGGCGGAATGTGTCAGAGGAACGCTCCTTCCTGTGGAACTTCCACCCAATCAGAGACGAGTATTCCCAGCCACCAGATATCGCCAATGTCCTTCTTCTGTTGTGAAAACATTGAATATGCATATTACAGACAATATCTGACTAATGATTTTTACTAATATATCAATCTGAAATGAAAGTCGAAATTGAAAGTTGTAGTACAAGACAACAGTGCAAGTCAATATTGTACAAATCAGTAAAATTCCATACTAAAAATCAGAAAGTAACAGTATGAGGAGTTCTCACCTCTGTAGTGGGTGTGTCTGATATCTTCCTGCGGGGTCGGACCAGTCTTTTCCTGCGATGGATGTGGTACATTTTCTCAGCAGCACCCCAGGACCTGGGCTTATCATCAGGAGGAATGGGTGACTCCGTATTCCCATCCTGACATCCAACACAACAATGGAAAAACAGATGTTAAAGTATTGGAATGAGCTGGAATCATGTAAGGGATGCTTCCCGGATTACTCCAGTCTTCAGAGTCACATGATCCTTCAGAAATAATTATTGTTGATTTAGTGCTGAAGAAACATTTCTTATCAGTATCAGTGTTGAAAACAATTGTGCTATCTAATATGGTTGTGGAAACATTTTTAAGAATTCTTTGATGAATAGAAAGTTCAAAAGAACAGCATTCATTTGAACTATAAATCTTTTTGTAACAATAACATAACTGGCTTTTTAATCCTGGTTTGCCCAGAATTCTGACCTTTCTCATCCACTGCCCTGTTGCTGTCAAAAATTCCAGTCATCTTCCCCAAATCCATCCTGGAGGACACTCAATCTCTTGAGGGTTCTGGTCCTTTTCTCCATTCTGCACAGAACAAATCACATCATTCAATACTTGAAGTGGTCATTCACGATGGCCCAAAAATGACAATTCTATCATTGTTTCCTCCTCACCCTCATGTTTCTCCAAACGTGAATAACTTTCTTTCTTCCATGGAGAAATGTGACATTTTGAATAATTTCAAGGGCATTTCAAGTACGAAGAAAACAAAGACCATGAAAGTATCATTAAAAGTCTTCTGAAGCCATACAGTATGCAATTAGTTTGGTGTGATGAAAAACACTGAAATTTAAATTAATGTTATTGGCTGAATATTCGTCCACTACTGTGGGCCATTAACTCAAGATCAGTTTGAACTACACTGAGGCAGGGAGTCAAACTTGAAAACAACCAAAATCACACACACGATATGAATGAATGAATCAGAAATGGATAAACTGATTCATTTAAAAGAATCAATGATTCATTCATAAAATCATTCATCTCTGCTTATCTCATGAACCCAGAGGTTCATCATATAATATAATATAAAGCTATCATATGGCATATGGTTGTACTGAAGATACTTTTATTGTGCTTTGTGATTAAAAAGATGCCCATGATTTTCGTTAAAATCTCACCTTCTTGTTCCACAGAAAGAAAACTTCATAAATTCAGTTTGCAACATGAGAATGACCTACAATAATTCAATGTATCATAAGGTTCCTTCCTATAATATCCTAAAGATTTGAGGGTTTTGGAGGTTGTGAACTTTCCTATGAGCGGCCACATGCAGTGAAGAAAAGTTCACACTGCTTCAACATTTGCTCATACTATCAATTCAGAATTCCAAACGGAAATACTATGTATTTAATGTGACCTTAAATGTTGCTACTTTCTCCTAGACGCTGTAGCGCTTGTCTCCTCACCACCTCATTACAAGGTTCATCGGGCATGTTTCCGATTCTGCCACCAGGGAAACGGGTTTAATTTTGGTAGACTCATCTGTGAATTCAGAATGTCCTGCGTCAGCCTCTGTAAGCAGACTGAGTCAAGCACAGAAAACCACAGCTGGGGTGTTAGCGACACAATTTAGTTGCAGCAAGCACAACCAAACAGTCAAACAAACACTGCAGCCAAGGCCACTGACCACGTACAGTGGTAGGAGTGGGGTCAGTGTCAAAGGCCAGGAAGAAGTAAAAACTGAGCTGACTATATAAACACAGAGTAGATAGAGCCTGGGCAGAGAGGCTGTTTATAGTTACGGCAGGAGCCAGACTACGGCGGTGGTGCCAACTTACCACAATTTTCCTCTGATTGTCCCCGCTAGACAGAACTAAATAGACTCTAAAACCACATTTACTTATTCCACTTTATTAGGTTTATTTCTTAAATCAAGACAAAATATTTGTCCAATGGCGATGAGAAAATAAACTTCCATCTAATATTTTTTTCTTATTACTTTATATATAATTTTGGCGTATCAGTGAATAATAGTGTATAAAACATTATAGATATAATTTTACCGGAAAAAAGACAAAATACTGATTAATACTTTTTTTGCAGTGCAGTATAGTCCTTAAGCTGAGTGGGTGCTATAAGGAAAGCTCAATCAACCACACATAATTCGATACCAACATAAATTTTACATATTGAAAACATGCAATCATATTATTGCATGATTTACTCAGTCCATATAACTGCTTAACCTTCACCTGCGCTCGGGGTCAATGAACCAGTCTCCCTTCCCACTCCCATGCTCCTGGGTGCCATGAAAACGTTCCTGCTTCGTCAGTTTTACTTTTCCCTGTCACATCTGAATAACTTGTGGCGGGCCAACTAGAACCCGGGTTCCCCACTTCCCAAAACTTGAGCGGCTGATTCTCGTGACTAACACACAGGAGAACAGCAAGGGTCGTCATATTGTTACTTAGAGGGAACAAGGATTAGCACAAACAGTCAACCAACAATCACAGCCGCTTCCCTAGTGGTGTAGTATACACGTGTTCCACATCACGTGTCCACTTGTTACTAACCATCTCTGCATACCACACTGAAATGTTTCCTCTGCAAAAGCCTGTTGAAATTCTTCTCAACTAGTGCAGATACAGACCCAACCACATGTTTCTCCCAAGTACGTACCCCCGCGCAGGACGCACAGGTATCTTGAGCCTTTGTTTTTGTCCTTTGGGTACTGAAAACAAGAAGCTTTACATTTAATCTTAATCTTTTTTTTAAATTTCGAATTTAATCTGGAATATTGCCATTACTTTATTAGGAACAATGAGGGAATGAGACTGGAAATTGTAACAGACACAAACTGGTATTGCAATATTACATTAATGCCAGGTCCAACATCTCTGACACGATTTAATCAAAAAATTATTTTTCCCCTTTCGAATATGAGTATGTTCAAGGGGCTTTATAAACTTACTAACTAACTATAATTCACAACAATGTTTGTCAAATACATAGCCACAGATTTATTTTTACAGCATGTTTTATCTTTGCTTTAATTAAAAATGAATAATTTATCTTCTAAAGTTATTATACTTTTACTATCTAACTTGAACGAATAATTAATGACATAATTTTTGAAATATTAGTTATTGACTACACTGAATATTTTGTATTTTACAAATTAAAATAGTTTAGTAGAAATGGTGGACAAACTAGACCTTTAGAAAAGGTTGTACCAGCAAAAGTACCTAAAATATAAACGCAACCGCAGCTTTTTCAGCATTTTTCCTTCATTTTCCTTTCACTTTTCCCCTTGCCCCTTTCTTTTGATTCCTGTATTTTCTTACTTTTTAAAATTAAAGCAAAGGCGCGATGAGAAAATAAAGCAAACATCCTCCTTTCATTATCCCGCGCGTTCTCTTATACAGATATGACCTTGGGCTAAACATGAAATCTTTAGTGAATAATAAATAGTCATGGAACAATCTAACTTTCACTTACAAAATGGTAATTTTTTCCTGCAGAAAATAGGCTTTGGGTCCTGCCACAGTACGTGCCAGATGGCCCTCGCTGTGGTGGAGTTAGAGAACCTATTTGCTGGGATGCGGGCGTAGCCCACGTTCCTCTCCTCTCAGCATCCATCATGATAACATCCAGGCAATACGGTTATGAGGCTGTATTGTAATAGAAACAAACGACGTGAAAGGTTCGAAGGGCTTTGATTATGCATATGTGACTTTTGGATATACACATCCCCTTCTAGCTCACAAACTCTAACTCAGTAGTATAAGATTAGTGTCTCAGCAGAGGCAATGCCAAACCTCCTCTGTGATCTGCTGTAGTCGCTCCAGCCAGTCCTCTATATCAGAGCATTGTTGGGGCTCCTGGCATCAACAGCCTCTCCTCCCCTCATGCGAATAGCCGCCTCTTTTGACACTGGCCATAGGTTGTTGTCACGCAGATTCTTGATCTGAATACACACGGCGCTGTCAGATTCCGGCTTACCCGCCAAACTGTAACTGTTAACTAATAGCACAGATTGCGTTATTCACGGGGTAATGAATAATGATATCCACAAGGCAGTGTTCTTTTATTTCACATTTTTACAGTTATTTTTTTGTCTTGTTGTATTTAGTATTTGTGCCCTTGTCTCTATGTTTACAAAATTTTTTTTTTTTTTAATTCATCCATTATGTTTTTATATCATTGTATTCATTTTTATTCCATTATACGTTCTCTGCAATGGCAATATACAGTCCAGGATGCTGGTCATCTAATTAGAAATTATCATCAAAAAGTTGATTTATTTCACTATTCCATGCAAAAGTGAAACTTGTATACATTCCCTTCCTCACCAAATTAGCATATTGTGAAAAAGTTACATTATGTTTTTCCTAATTGAATGAATACAAGTAAACTTTCATAATTTAGATGAAATCATTGCACCCAACTGAATATTTCAGGTCTTTATTGTATTTTATTTCAATAACTGATGATTTTGGCCTTACGAGCGCATGCACAACCCAAAATTCTATCTCCAAAAATTAGCATACATGAAAAGGTCCTAACAACTATTAACCTAATCCTATCTCAAAATAGCATATTTCATCCGCCAATAAAAGAAAGGGTTGTTTAAATACAAACCAGAGCACGAACCCTTGCAAATAATTATGTTCAGTTTTATGTGACGTCAATACTTAGGCCGGGAATCCTTTTGTTGCAGAAAGGACTGCTTCAATGCGGCCAGTGGCATGGCGCACTCATCCAGGGTGCAACGGCTGAGAGTGTTATGGAGGCCCTCGGATTGCTTACTATAGCGGCCTTAAGCTCACTGACTTCCGGCGACGTGTTGGGGCCTTGCGTCTCGCAGATTTCTCTTCACAATATCCACACAGATTCTCTATGGGGTCAGGTCAGGAGAATGGCAGGCCCTCATTTGAAGCACAGTAATAGACCCATGGCAGAACACCATTTTTGCCAGTGGTTTTGCACGTGAGCAGTGCCGGGTTTGTTCTGTAAAAACGAATCTTCATCTTCTCCATAAGCGTTCAGCAGATGGAAGCATGAAGGGCGGTATCCAAACTCTCCTGATAC